>NW_009602387.1:0-12462 GCF_000690535.1 Cariama cristata | reverse complement strand
CCTGGCAGGACCTGTGACCCCATGGGGAGAGGAGCCCAGGCTGAAGCAGGTTTGCTGGCCGGCCTTGTGACCCCATGGAAGGGACCCAGGCTGGAGCCGTGCGTGAAGAACTGCAACTCCTGGGAAGGACTCACGTTGGTCTCACCTGTGGGAGAGACCCCCAGGCTGGAGCAGGGGCAGAGGGTGAGGAGTCCTTCCCCTGAGGAGGATGGAGCGGCAGAGACAACAGGTGATGGACTAACCACAACCCCTATTCCCCATCCCCTTGTGCCTCTGCAGGGGGAGGACTTAGAGAAATTGGGAGTGAAGTTGAGTCCGGGAATAAAAGAGGGGTGGGGGAAGGTGTTTTTAAGATTCGGATTTATTTCTAGTTACTCTAATCTGATTTGATTGGCAATAACTTAAATTAATTTTCCCTAAGTCTTTTTTGCCCATGAGAGTAATCAATGAATGATCTCTCCCTGTCCTTATCTCCACCCATGAGTCTTCCCTGTCCAGCTGAGGAGCGGGAGTGATAGAGAGGCTTTGATCAGCACCTGGCGTCCACCCAGGGTCAATCCACCACAGACCCACAATTGCATGAGAGTAATCAATGAATGATCTCTCCCTGTCCTTATCTCCACCCATGAGTCTTCCCTGTCCAGCTTGGGTCAATCCACCACAGATCCACAATTGGTGTGGTCATAATTTGACCACTATTTCTACGTCCAGATGAGAACAGTCAATAGTAGTGTAAATACAATAGGTGTACCCTTCTTCTGGCTCAAAAATATATTTTGAAGCTGTGAGACTGGAGCTTTGCTCCACAAACAGCAAATCAAATTTATGGATCTCCTGAATGGTGAAACCTCTCTTTCCTCATGGGTCATGGATCCTTTCTCATGGAACAGGTCATTTTGCATGGTTTCTGCAGGACGAAAGGGTGCATTTCTGCCTATTTTATATGAACATTTATATACTTCAGTTCAGACCTTTTCCTCTCTTTCTTATATGTGGACATATATACCTTTTCTTTACATAGACTGGAAGGTGGTGCTAATGTCACGGTAGGTTTCTGTTTTCAGTACTGCATATTTAGCCAGAGACCATCTGATAACAGCTCAAGGGAACCTCCATCAAAAATGCTTTTCTGGATACCTCCACTTACCTTGTGGACAGGCTGGGTCCTCTCTAAAATCTTTGTTTTTCCCATCTGTAATTGCAATCGTGACTGGGGTAAATAAGACCTCTAAGAGCTTTGGTGGAGCCAGGAGGTCAAGAGACTTTCACAAAGTTAACCTTTTGGTTTAGACATAAGAAGTGGCCTAGAAAGCAGGAACAGTTCTCTGAAGTACAGTGTAGATTTAACATTATATAGTATTTTTGTCATTGATGTTAGTGCTGTCAGCCACAGAACAAGATATTATACCTCATGAAAGAAGGTGACAGACTCTGACCGTTGACCTGTAGTGTGAAAAGAAATTGTAATTGCAGCTGTAAATGCTCTGATGAAGAAAACTTTACCAAGTTAGTCCATTTTTATTTCCATCCCAAATTAGATGTTTCTTGCTGTAAAGTCAAGGAACCACAAAGCTAGCATTACACTAAAACAGATTCTCATGTACAAAATGATTGAATCTTACCTCATTGTTCTTTATGCCCTTTGTGTAGAGAGGACAGCTTCACAAAAGTGCCATGTACTCTGCAGGATGGGCAGAAGTGTCATTAAAACTTTGTGGAAACAGACACTATGGTTTCATGTGTAAAACTTTAAGCATACAACCCGTAAGCATATAAGCATATACCTATAAACATATAAGCATATAACCAACCTATCCGTCTGCTAATATGTACAGATTAATCTAAAAAATATCAAATGTATATAACATATTTGGCACGAAACAGATTCTGTCTCTTTCATATTAATAGCATCCCTAAACTACCATACAGAAGGTTTCTAAATCCTTTAAATCTTACCATTGTGGAAAAGCCAAAAGGGAGGTGGAATGTGGCCAAAAAGGGCATGTTAATATTTAATTTTACTTGTGTAAAAAAAAAGGAAAGTAACAATATACACCATTATTTGCTGAGCCCATTCTTGTTTAGAGAATAGATCTATGAAGAAAAAACAGAGAATAAAGACATAGAGTATGAAAATTATGGATAATTACCTGAAGGATTTAAAAAAAACCTGTTTTCTTAGCTTTGCGAGTCTTACAAAGAAATGTGCCAAACTATCCACTGCACATACAGTATTTATTGGTTCATTTTTTCTTCCAATTCCTGGATTCTGGAGCTGTCTTATTGTTTGGTCTGCTTCCAAATGCCAGTTTTAGCATAAGTCTTAGCACAGAATGGAAATTTGATCAAAAAAAGCATTTATATCTCTGTGTTGGCATTGTACTGCAGGGCTTACATAGCTTGGCATTGTGTGATATTGCATTACTTAATCTTCTGACAAAATAGAATCTCTTCCCACTATGTAACTTCTCTTAGGAGTATAAGTGGCCTCTACTTGCAGACAGGATTCCCATGTTCTTGACTAGAGCAGTGCAGTCACATTCTGTGTAGTTGTTATGTATATAAATGTAAAAACTGTCAGCAGGCAAATAAATCGTAGTGATACAGTGTGCTATCATTGTTTTACATATATCCAAAACGTTTCCTTTAACCGGAACTTATCATTTCAGTCGCTGTAAAGAACCCTAAATCAAGTAGTCTTTATCATTTAGTCTCTTCTCAGAACAATTCTTTCTGTATGTCCAGAAATTTTCATTCTTTATATGGAAGCACTGGATAAGTTTAAAAATATACCGATTCTTCAACAGGATTCACTCCTGTAGGAAAAAATTTATCTGCATAATTAATTGCATTGACATTGTTAGCATTGCAATGAAGACCATTCTCTTGGAACGCTTAAGAGAAGTAAAGCAAAATGAGATATGGAATTGCAGCTCCAGACTACACTCCACCACTTTACATTATTATTATTTTTTATTTTGAAGGCAGTTCACAAAATCCAGATGTTGAATGTAAATTACGTTTTTGCAGTAGTAACATGTGGTTACTTGCTGGATTCACATTTACAGGCATTTTTTGTGTTGGTTTCCTCTGTGTCTTTCACATAGGTAGGCTGCAGATGTGTTTCTAAACATCTGTCTTTCTATGTAATATATCTTATTTTAATTACTTTCATTCTTCTTTCATTTGATTCACATCTGAAAGACATTCTTGGCTAATCCCAGGTGAGATCTATAAATAACCTTTTATGTAGAAAAGATTATTTTCTTTCCAGTAGCTTTATTTTATTCTTAGAGTTGTGTTCAAGCTTTTTGTCTCAGCAAGCAACCTGTATGTCTACTAAGGAGCTGCTTTTATAGGTCAAAGAAAAGTCTTTCACCTCTTATTTACCTGTAGGAAACTTGAGGGTCTTTCTCTTCACTTCAGTGTGTTTGGGAATAAATCATAAAATATTATGATCTTATACACAAAAGTACTTGCAAAACTTATTCTGACATAGAAAAGGACTCACGAGTCTTAAAAATGCTTTAATTATGGACATGCTTAAAATGACATTTTATGGTTTTGCTAGTTATGAGTTTCCTTTTACAGTTTTCTTCCTAAAGCTTCCTAAAGCTTCTATGCTTGTTGTACTTAAAAAGATGGGAAGAAGAAATCTGCAGTAGTGTCATCAACTAAAGGAAGCATGGCCAACAGGTTAAGGTATTTTGCTGGATGAAGTAAAACATCATTGTTATTTCATTTATCTGTATCAGAGAAGAAATCACAGAAACTTTTGTGACAGTTTTTACCTTCCTGGGTTCTCATAGCAGAGGGTAAAACTCCATGCTTGTCCCAAAAACTTTACCAAATCTCTAAAGTGCTTTGACACTGTACGACTTGTTTATCGTTTTGTGATTCAGTTTCTGTAGTGACAAATGTGGATAATATTTTGCAAAAGCACTCTGAGATCTACAGATGTAAAGCACTGAATAACAACTAAGTATTCATGTTCAAATTACGTGACCAATTCTCAGTAGATGGCTTTATTTTTCTGTTGTTGTTGGATACACTGGACCCATCTGTATACACAAGATACATTTAAATATGTTTAGTAAGATGCTTGCTGTCGGAAGGAGTTTCCAAAGACATTGAATCAGCAGTCCAGAAATCGAATGAGCAAGTACATATTTTATCAGAGTTCTGGCAAGTCTGTTCTGTACACTTCTGCACTCCTATTCGGGCCAAATAGAACCATGTGGACACAGAAATTGAAGAACAGCTTGGCTTTAATCAAACAAGCTAAAAACTAGTTATAAAATGCATTGTACTTCCATTTCTGTTTTGAGGCTATGCATAGATTCTGTTCTATGCATTAAGTATGTGTTGTGCAATAAATAGCTATGTCATTAATAGTTTTATAATGAAATATATGTGGCACCAGGAAAGCACTTAGAGTTTTACACATGAATTCATAGTATCTGTTTCCATAAAGTTTCAATGACAGTACTGCCCCATCCTGAGAGGGCACAACACGTTTGTGAGGTTGTTCTCTGTACAGGAAAGGTATAAGGAAAAATGAGGTAGGATTCACCCATTTTATACATGACACAGAAGGCTAAGAAAAATCAGAGCCTTCAGTTAAGAGAAAATAAAATCTCTCCAGAGTACTTTCTGGGCAGTACAACTCACATTTTTCTCCTTATACAAGCTAAATCCACCGTCTAGGCTAGTGACCTAGATAAATAAATACAAGATGAAGATACTAAGAGTTTTTGGTGGAGACAGGTTCATGGACAGGACAATGGTTTAAAAATTATGAGGTTATTCAATTTGTGTGCTGCTTCTCTCAAACCAGAATGATCTTCAAGAAATCATACTTCAGAAGGAGCTGGAGAGAGTCTAGTGTGTATCCCATGCTTGTTCTCCTTCTCCCAGGAGGCTATTTCAAACTGTGACTTACTGACTGCTCTAAGAGATGTAAGTAGTGGTTGCACTATTGCTCAATATCTGTTGTGAATTCTTTTGCTCAACACTTGTGACCAGCTCCCTTTTTATTATTCAGTGTAGCTTTTTAGCCCAGTAAATTTGGAGTTGCTGTTGCTTGTGAGAAGCCACAAGCTTCTTTTAGACCTCAGGACCTGTTGGGCTTTGCCTGGACTTGTCTTAGCCTGCCTGGAGATTTGGTTTTAGCTTGCAATGGTTTTAGCTCATTAAATGATCAAGCAACTATTACCTGCTTTGTTTTAGCTTTTGCTTAACTTTGCGCAGTTGCTTTTGTTCTATACACTTTGTAACTAATACACAATAATAACACGTGGTTACTCATGTGGAATGAAGGATCCGTTCTCATGGAATAAAGTACAGCATAGAGGAGTAAAGGCATGGGATGATAGCAGACATGCTGAAAATATGGGAAGAGGGTGACATCGGTGATTCCAGCAACTCACCTATGGCTAATCATTACTCCTCACAGGACTGTCACCTTGGGAGCTGAGTAAAACCTGGCTTAGTCATAACAAAGCAAGCAAAGGAGAAGTATCCAATGTACGTAGAACATGTATGTACATAAAAAATTTAGATGTAACCTGGACTTTCGGAACACCAAAGACTAAGCAAAGTGTAGAGCAGGTTAGTAAACCTAAACCTAAAGTTGCTCTAAGCAGACCCTAATGCCAGCAGGAAGACACCGTCAACATCACCACCATACTGCTCCTGGCAAAGGGCTACAGATGCCAATGGCTTGCTCGAACACCTTCCCTCCCCAGAATTTTAGCCATTGGCCTTAGGGACTCAGAGGAGCAGAGGGTGAGCATAATGCCATAGAAAGGGAGAAATACTTGAAAGTTTGTATGTATATAATTTTTAATGTTATATAATTGGAACTATAAATGTTAGCAACATTGCAACTAAACTAACAATATTTATTTCATTAGACTTTATTTTCATTTTATTTTAGTGGTTTAGAATTTTTGTATTCTAACAGTAAATTCCTGTGGTTGCATGTCCCTTTTGTCAAGATTTTGAGTGTGACACTCTGGCAATCTATTCTGTAACTTTGATGTAAAAAAATGGTAATATAAGAGACACCAATACAATAGAAGAAAACAGGTTTGGGTTTATTCCCCAAACTTCTAGCATCTGGACCTTTTTAAAATATTATGTTGTTCCTGCAGGCTGAAAAAATAGGTGACCGTTCATTGGAGCAAAGCCAACAAGCCATTCAAAAACAATTGAAGCTCACTTTCGTGTCAAAAAAAGATCATATAAAGCTGATGGAGGGAGAGGAATGATGTAGTAATAAACTTTTCTGTTTGCGTATTTTGTAAGATTTGCAGGATTCTTGGAAACTTACACATCCCCAGAGTGAATGAACCCTACTTTCTGTGGTGGAAGACAAACACTCATTATCGTCATAAGACAACTGAGCTTCCTTTTTGTTGCATAAATGGTTTCTTGACAGTTCAGAAAGTGGTGCTTAGCTCTTTTTCAGCTGAAGATCTACTGTTCTCTTTTTCTCTCCTTCTCTGCTAATGTTATTTCTTGAATGATATTGTTAGGGGTTTTTTCCTTTTTTTTTCTTCTAAGTTCCTGGAAATTTTCAGCATTTTTCTTGCAATTTCATACCCAGAAATGCAGGCAATGTTCCAAGTAAGGCTGCATTGCAGCTGTAAAAGGATAGCTGTTTATTACTTCTCTGCTTTCAGAAATAAAATCTCTGTGTGGGCCCTTGAAAATCATTTTGTTATTTTTTGTAGCTAGCACACTGTAAGATCATGTCTAATTTGTGGAAGACTCTCACATCCTTATTACTTCCTAAAGAACTTTGCTCTTTGGGATTTTTCAGATAATGGAATCAGAATGTAATTATTTTATTTTCCTGACTTTGTAATATTTGCATTCCTCTTTTTTAATTTCATTTTTCTTTCCTTATGATGAAAATTCTTTGTCAAATCTCAAGTGGTTGAACGTACTTTTTTATATTGATATTATAATTTATGGCTCTTGTTACTGGTGTTAGCTTGTTACCACTACTGGTTTTTATAATCATTGTATTTTCTTGGGTGCTATTCATATTGTGTCAAATGTATAAAGTCTAAGGACCCTCTGAACAGTCATCAGGTATGCTAAGAATTTTTATAACAAAGGTCTTGCAGGCTATGGGAAGTTGACTGAAGTCAGGATGGTTGCATGGGAAAACAGTTAGGTAAAATTTTCCCCTTTATAAGTAGAGAAACACAAGATATTCATTCTAGCATCTAGAAGAGTATCATCATTTGTTGCTATTACTTCTTAAACCACACAGTGAAAATCAACAGCTGCAGGTGTATCTGTTCTATTTGTCTTTTTTCACTTTCATATACATTGTATGTATGTTTCCTAAAAAACTCATTGGACTACCATGAAGAAGTGTTTGTAAATTACTTTTTCCTGTTGAAACCATGGCCAATACCAGCATTGCAATCAAAAAGACAGCAAAACAAATGTAAGACCATTTATGCCTGGGAAACTTAAATAGATTAATAAAGGAAATGTGAATTTCACTTTATTTCTCAATAATATGCTTGTGATCATGCTTTCCATCAAGCAAAAAGTGGCCTGCAAAGACCTAAATCACAATAAACTAAGAACCATTTCCCTGACCTTCACATCTGACTTTCAATCCATATCTTCCATTTAAATAGGAAAATAGCAACCTGGTCTAACTAAGATAAAGCATACACTGCATCTGATTCCTGGAATAGAAAGAAGACAGCTATGGTGTTTGCCACAGGCATATGAAATAGATAAAAGAAAGATAAAAGCTTTAAAAAAAGGTGGACAATAATGAATATATGGGAATGGAGAAAAGAAAGGGTTTGGTTTTTTTCCCCCAAATAAAAGGGAAAAAAAACTTTCTCAAGAAGAAGAAAACAGTTTTCCCTGAGAAGCAGAAATCTGGTATGCTTCTTCAATCTTAATAAAGCACTTAGGCAGAGGGAGCTCTCTGACACTTGAAGGGAGCAGAGACTGAACTGTTTTGCCTCTGACATGGAGTCCTACAGTACTGAGTTTTTATATTTAATAGGATGCAGGGTCATTTCCCGTGGGCTATTTAGTGGACCTTTGTAGCTTCAAAATGTGATTCTTCCCTCAGAAGGGCCTAAAGCTGATTATTAACCATGATTCATAAATTCTTCAGAAGACGATCAAGTTAGGTTTATGAATTCAGGCTGGGACAGAATGCAGCCGCCTTCTTTCTGCCTGTAAATACAAAGGAGGACTGCAACTTACAGAAAAATAACCTTTTTAAGTCTATTTTGCTTCCTCATTGTCCTTTTCCAACAATGAAACAGCTGTTTACATGAATTTTTGGTACTTGTAAAGGGGAAAAAAGTGAAAAGAATGAAAAAAGACATGTGTTCCAATTTCTCATTAGAATGGCACATCAGGTGAGTTAGTTTTCAAAAATAGTTGTGGATTTTAAAGAGGGGACAAAAAATAGTGGAAGGGTTGGGAACTGTTTGCTGCGTGAAATCTGTTCTGATCCAGCAGTAAACCAAACACTCCGTGCTACTGTACTAAGTGTATGACACACTACAAATACATGGAGGGACACCTATATAGAAATCCTCTAAACATCATTACTACACTGAAGGGAGACTTTGCCCAAGGCACATAGTTGTTCTTTTTCTCTAGGGTAGAGATACAGATTTGTAGGCCAAATATTCTAAATAAATAAAGCCTGGACAGAATGTATTGACTGCTGCAGATTTTCTGCTATTTTTACTTTTCTGAAGGTAGTAATTATGAAACAGGAATACCAAAGGCTTACTTATTTCACTACAGACTTCGTGATACTACAGACAATGGGTACAACTGCAATGCATAGAGACACAAATACCATCAGGACCTATGTCACTGCTTCTAGTCTATTCTGCCAAAAACCTTCTGTTATATGTAATTTAGTGGAAGTCTTCTTGTTAATATTTGAGATGGTTGGCTTGTTTTAAGTGTTTGGTTCTATACGTATGTGATCTTTGATCCTCCTTTGGTTGAAAATACCTAGAGTACTCATATTAAGTTCACAGATGACAGCAGTTCCATTTACAGTGCTCTTTAAATACAAAGTTGAATTAAGATTATCACCTTTGTACCAGTAAAATAAGGTCTGAGGGTATATCACAGGTACTGTTCCCCAAATAACCCATATGATGATTTTTCCTTTAAACTACTGATATTAGTATCTAAGGTAGTTTCTTGAATAAGACAATTTCATTCCCCCGTATAACATGAAGTGGTAGGTTCCCGTTCAATTCTTTTTTATTTGGCAGGCATTTTAGATTTATTTGTTCAAATATGTGAAGGAAGGGACGGACGGAGGGAGGGAGGGAGGCCCGTTATCTTTTGTCAGCTTTTTCTTGGTGGTTTTCTATTTCAATGACTTGCTTGATACATTTGTTTTCGTTAAAAATTTATTTATGGTTCAGTCAACAACAAGTTATTTCATCTACAAAATATTCAGTTTATAAAAATCGCAATCAGTTTGTGGAAATCCTTTACAAGAAAGTATAAGTTATGCATTTGTAGAACATACACATATACACATGTATATGTATATGTGTGTCCATTTACAATTGTAGATGGACTGATTCAAGATGCATATGTTATCTAAATTTTTAGTGTAATTCTATTCACTATTTTTTATTAAAATCTGTTCTGAGAACAATTTGCAAAACAGTTTAACCATATTAGGAGATACAGTTATATTTACATGGAAGTGTTTTGTGCCTCTAGTGTTACCTTAGTAAATTGTCTCTTACCATGCATAAATCTATCTTTGTACTAGAAGGTAGAAGGTCAGCAGCTTTTACAATAATTTGCCCTTCCCTCTTTTCCTTAAGTCTGTATAAGAACTGGTCCACAAAGTGCAAGATCCAACAGGGAAGACAGAATAAATCCAAATTAAGGTATTGATTCATGAGCAATAACATGAAGGATGGTAACAGCTGCCCAGTCTTGCCATTTCCAAAAGGTTGCACAGGTCTCCAGGAGTAATGACGGAACTGCAGACAGCCTCCTGAGATGGAGGTTTGAAGTCTGGAATATTAAAGTAACCACTGCCAAATTCAGGTTACTTTGGTTTGATTTGTTTTTTTTTTTTCACCCTGACAGCCTCAATAAAAAACTTTTATTGGTTTGTTGGTGCAAGGCTGGCAGTCTCTGGCAGAGGGATGAAAAAGACAGGCAAATATGGCAGCTACTTAATTCATCTCCCTGCTCTATGGTTAAACTCCAAAGCCTTGGACTCAAGCATATTTTGTTGTGTCCTGGCTTTGTGGAATTTAGGGCGGAATGATAACATAACTGGCGTTATATTATATTAACTCATTTCAAGGGGATCACCAGACAGAATGAATCTCATCATTGACTTTGATACACAACTAAAGTTTACTTGGAAACGGGGAGTCTCGGAAAGTATCATCTTTATGATGGAACACCATGATTTCTTGGTGTTCGTGCTTTGGGCTCACAGGCCTATCCATGAGGAGCAGACCTCATTGCCTCTAAAACATTTCCTCCCATTTACCTCTTTGTTCTCTGCTGTCTAGCAATCTTATTTATTGCTTCATGCCTGGGCATAATCGTTTTGTCCCTTGAAGGTACATTTAGAAGAAACACATTTTCTTAGCTGGTAGTTACATCCCTGGAATGACTTCTCCTGAATGCTTATAATACAATAAATCCATGGGGAATCAGCACTGAAGAGGTTAAATATTTCTTCACATAAATATTAGCTGGTGAAAACCATCAGACTTTGATTCATGTAATTTATTATAGTCTCACATTCTCCTTCCTGTCTTGATAGCAAAGCTGCCAGTTAAGATGTTACTGGAAGATTGCTGCATTTTTTGCAGTTATTACTTGATATTAAACTTGCATTTTGTTATTATTATTATTTGCTATTAAAATAAAACACTTCTAGGTAGTATGTTTGAGTGTGTCTCCACCCTTGTACTGTCCCACACTTCATTTGTCTTTCCTCTGCATAACTATTTAAATAGATGTGTAGCAGGATTTTCAGAGGAGGTCAAGGGAAGCTACAGGAGGGAATTGGGCAGCTATGTTTTGGTTGTCCAAAATTAATGTCATTGCTGAAGTGGAAGATGTCTGAAGTTTGTCATTTCAGTATACCATTTACTAAAGCTCAGTAGAACTAACCTTTTTTGAAATCAGTTATCTATATCTACTTTTTTCACTAATGTCATTTTCTCTTCAGCTTCTTTTGAATCAACCTGCTGATAGCAGTCTCGTAATTATTTGAGTGTATTAAATGAAATTAGAACTAAATTAACACCAAAATTGCCATTCTAATTGAGTACAGGTGTGGATTAAGGACATTGTGCTTAATGTGACTGTTGTTTTTAATGGGGCTCCTCTGAGGAAGGGTAAGGATTTTTTCTAAACTTGGAGGAAGGAGCTTGGTATCTACAATGAACCTGGGTAAACATTTGCTTCAGCTGTAGCTTTAATAGCTAGAAAGGGAGGTAGATCTCCAGCTTGAGAGCATCCCATGCCACTCAAGAGCCTTTCTCTTCTTTAATTTTCCTTATTTTTTTCCCATTTTGATAAGTAGATCCATTCCTGCCTCTGTGCTTGTGCCCCTTTCTCCTCCTTACGCCGATTTTTTTCCTGCTTCATCCCTGCAGTTTTTCAACCTTGCACATTCACACTTTTTAGGACTCCCTGCGCAACTGCTGTTTTGTCCTTTCTTTCATGTACACTTTCCTCTGTCCAAACACTTCTGCTGCTGCTAGCACCTTAAATCTCTCTCAGCTTGTTGCTTGTGATCCCTGATGCTGCTATAATCTCCCACTGATTACTTCAGCCAGCAAAACCCACACTTCCTTAGCTGCTTCTTCATGAGCTCCTACACTGGCAACATTTAGAAAGTGTAGATATATGTTGCACTTACCAAACATCTGTTCAAATGACGACTGAAACTGTGCTAAAGTCAACTACCCCCTCAAAAAAAACCAAACCTGAGAAAGAAAGTAGATGCAGTTATGATAGTTCCAGTTTCAGGAGAACCTGGGTAAAAAAATATGTCCCAGCACTGACAAGGACAGGAATCACATACCAGATTGTGTGGTTATGAGAATTCATTGCATTTCTTTCTCTTCATTAAAAGCTGGTACTTACAAATATTGCTATAATTTTCACCATTCTCTCTCCAGGACAAGGAAAAAGTACTGAAAGAATACACTTTTCTTCCTGGCTGCATTGAGGCTGGCAATGAACTTTTGAAGAAACTAAGCTGTAGAGTTTGAGATGGTCCTGCTAATTAATAGATATGGGAAACATCACAATGTCATGCAAGACCTCCTCTTCCATTATGAATGCCAGAATAGTTATCAATCATAATTGCCTATCTTTCTCCATAGATACTGGGAAAAATAATGCATGGTAGCGGGCACAAATCATAGAATCATAGAATCATTA
>NW_009602386.1:0-449 GCF_000690535.1 Cariama cristata | reverse complement strand
TTATTCTGTTCCCCACCCCTATCACCCAGCTCGTGGACTGGCTGCCCTGAGGATAACTGGTCTGGCATTGAAGACTGAGGCAAAGGCAGCATCAAGTACCTCTGCCTTTTCTTCATTCTTGCTGGCAATGTTCCCCTCTTCATCCAGTAAAGGGGGGAGATTCTCTTTCATCCTCCTTTTGTTGTTAACATATTTGAAAAAGCATTTTTTGTTATCTTTTATGATGGTGGCCAGAGTGAGTTCTAGTTGGGCTTTTGCCCGTCTAATTTTCTCTTTGTGTGCTCTGACAACATCTTTGTATTCTTCCTGGGTTACCTGTCCCTTCTTCCAAAGCCGGTAAACTCTCTTCTTGTTCCTGAGTTCCTGTCAAAGCTCTCTGTTCAACCAGGCCGGACATCTTCCCCGTTGGCTCATCTCATAGCACATTGGGACAGCCTGCTCCTCTGCCT
>NW_009602385.1:0-297 GCF_000690535.1 Cariama cristata | reverse complement strand
GGTCGGCTGTCCTGGCCGTGCTCCCCCCCAGCTCCTTGTGCCCCTCCTCGCTGGCAGAGCGTGGGAAACTGAAAAATCCTTAACATAGGATAAGCGCTACTTAGCAACAACTAAACCATCAGTGTGTTATCAACATTATCCTCACACTAAAACCAAAACACACGGTACCAGCTACTAAGCAGAAAATTAACTCTCCCAGTCAAAACCAGGACAGGAATCAAAAATTTCAAGCTGCTTCTCATAGGTTTTACTTTTGAATATCAACCTACCAACTCAAAAAGGAAGAGGACATGTTAG
>NW_009602384.1:13109-18117 GCF_000690535.1 Cariama cristata | reverse complement strand
CCCCACTGTCCCCAAAGCCACCATCGCACATCCCTGTGGTGTCCCCTCTGTCTGCAAAGCCACCATCACACCTTCACCCTGTCCCCAAAGCCACCATCAAACCTCCTCGCTCCGTTCCCTCTGTCCCCAAAGTCACCATCACACCTTCCCACTCTGTAGCTGCTGTTCCCAAGGCCACCATCACGTCCCCCCAGCTGTGTCCACCCTGTCCCCAAAGCCACCATCACACTTCCCCACTGTGCCCACCCTTATCTCCAAAGTCATCACTGCATCCCCTCGCTGAGGGGTTGCATCCCCTCTCTCCCCCAAGCAACCATCACATCCCCCAAACTGCATCTCATCTGTCTTCAAAGCCACCACCACATCCCCCCGGCTGGGTCCCCTCTGTCCCCAAAGCTATTGTCACTCCCCCCGCCGCAGAGGGGCCGTGTCCTTGCCAGGCTTGGCCACCTTACCTGGGTAGTGGCACAGCTCTTCCACACTGCAGTGCTCATTTTCACTCCTGTTTTGCAACAGAAAATTGCGTACGCCAGGACAGTCGCGAGGGAAAACAGGCGCAACGTGAAGCAATGAGAGAGTAAATCATAAAGCCGGCGTACATGTTCTGCATACTACAAACAAGGAGCTAATTTCCTGGCAGCTGTCTTCAGGATGCTTCAAGTCACTCTTCACCAATGTAGCCCTTAAAAACCTCACAGATTTTGGCTGCAAGCAACCCCACTCATTCCTGACTTTAGCATCTAATTCTCACAAATATAGAAAATTTAATTATGCATTTTGTTAGAGTGAGCTGAAAACAACCAGCAACTACCAGGTCACCAAAGAAAACAAAGTCAATCACATATTTTAAAAAAAATTAAAAAAATCCAGTGTTTTATGGGGTTCGGTGACATTTGCTACATTTTGTCAAGCGCAACCTCAACCAGAAGCAGAAAGAAGGAGCCAAGAGTTGTTTACTGCACACAGAGTGGCCCTCGCTGACAGCAGAGCTAATGGAAATGGCTGCAATAAAACCGCTGGTGCTCGTGGTCTGAGCAGCAAAGCGGGAGCCCTGGTTTCTGCACCCTGTTCTGAGAACCACTTCCCCAGTGACCAGCAGCAGATCACCTCACCTCTCTTCCTAGTTATTGCCACGGATTTGTAGTTGAGATCAATTAGTTAATGTTTGCAAAGTCAGTTGAAGATGAAAAAGCATTACATACTGCTAATAAAATCATAATGATCCCACTGTTAAACATTAAACACACAATGACGTGTGAAAAAAAAAAAATCACATTTATGGAAAATTCCTCTTGCTGCAAGGACAAAGGATTAGCTCCTAAAAAAGGAAGGACAAGCTCAAATTTGCATCACAGGATTGTTTCTCAAGGGGTTGGCTTTTGTTTAGGTCTCTACCGATTATTTGTGTGGCCATAGGCACATCACTTGGGTTAGCAGTCACTGACCCACCTGAAAGTGGCAACTTAATCCAGAGCTAGCCAAAAATTTTGGAAAATGCTGGTCCCGGTCATTTTGTGCCTCCGCTTTCTAGTCTGTCAAATGGGATAAGGATTGCAGCCACGTAGCCTGGTTTTTGCAGGCAAGAAAATACAGCAGCGAGCAAACCCTGGCAACATGGTCCTTAAAAGCCAGGAGAGCTGTGCTGCTCCCGAGACGCTCTCCATCACACCGCGGTGCGAGGAACAAAAGCGGGCGTATGGGACTTTCTAGGAGATTTTTCTTGGCAATGAGTCTCGCTTTAGATGTAAAACCAGTAGCTGTGCCACTGGTAGGGCTCCGTGTCGCCGTATGTAGAGTAACGCATGTCTGATGCTCTGACCTACAGGCAAGAAGGAGGAGAAGAACCAGGAAAATCACGTTTGTCTGTACCTTTGGGCCTGCACAGGGCCACTTTCATGGTGATGGGACGCCGGTGTTTCTGGCAGAGCAGAAGCCATGGGTGGGGATTTGTACAACAGGAGCTCCAGGCGGTTTAGGGTTTGGCACAGAGAACTTCTCTCCAAAAAGAGCAGCCCTTTGACAAGGTGTCCCTCATTTCCCCAGTCAAACTGCCCTTTGCAAGGAGCATCCCTGAGCTGCAACAGCCTATTGCACCTTCCTCCTGAAATCTGATGCTACCCTGCTTCGATGGTGATCAGTTGTTGACTGCACAAAAGCTGAATCATGAAACAGAGGTTATAAACAAGGTTATTTTTAACAAAGGAAATTAATCCCACATCATGCAGAAGTTGGAGCAAGAGACTGTCAACCAGGGCTCGCAGGTCTCACTCCTGCCCCGAAATTCTCTGTGTCCTGAAGCAAATTACAATCTTTCTAACCTTTAATTTACCTCCTTGTAACATGGACAAAGCAGCAGACTCCAGTTGTGCTTTCTTTGTACAGCAAAGCTCCTGATGTGACAGTAAAGCAATGCCGGGAGCTACACGATGCCACCGGCTGGCTTGCATCGTCGCCCGGCACCTTGCAGAGCTATTTTCAGCCATGCAAAATGATCACACACAGCATTTCAACAACGTTCATAGACATTTTCAATGCAGAGAGAGACTACCCAGTCTGATTCCCCTCTCCCATATTTCACAGTCTTACATTTCAATTCCCACATGCAGCCCAGTAACTTCTGCTTCATTTTGCTCACTGAACACTCAAAATAGACGAGTTTTGTAGCCCAGAGTCTCCTGTTGTATCCTTCAGGCACCGGCGTGCTGCAGGGTGTGTGTTGTAGATACCCAGCCCAGGAGGAGGGAGGATGAGTCTGGGATCCCTACAGCTAACTGGGAAATTTCCTGTTTATGCCACTTCTTCTCTCTCTCTCACACTTAAATTCCTCCCAGAAAAGCATATTTCATTTTCTGTAGGGAAGATGCCTCAACTCAGGGAAGCAGGGGACCGAGGCTGGGACTGGCCAGGCTTCCACGCGCTGCCCAAGGAACACGAACAACCCCACGTACAGCTCCTTGCAAACCCGTCTTCTCTGCTCCATGCCCGAGTTAACAAGTGCTTTGGGTGTGCCGCCAACTTTACATAAGTAACTACTAAGGTTAAAGAACTCTAGCTTTTTTGAAAATATTTTGTAAATATGTATTTTTAAAATATACGTATACATGCACACACACAAATTTACAAAAACTTCAGGAGATCGGAAACTTTCCTGCTATACTTTATTTACAACCCTGCTAGGGCTCTTTGCTGCTGGAGGGGCTTAGTTTCCTCCTTCAAGTTTTCTTCAAGCTAAATAGTGATTTCCACATAGAAAATATCAAATAAAACCCAAGGCATGGATGGATTGGATCCAGAATGGGTTCTGCTCCCCCCGTCCATTCACTGGTGCAAAGCCCTGGCCCACCTTCACCTACCTGCTGTGGAAGCAGACACCAAACCTGCACACGCTCGGGACACACACCAGCACCTTGGCACAGGTGCCCGGGCACCTCCAGCGTGGCCGTGAGAAGTGGAACAGGACCAACCTTGCAAGCCAGTTCCCTCTTGCAGGTGCCTGCAAGGACACGTGGCTGCGTGCCAACAGATGGAATAACCATCGCCCCGCGCTAGTTATGGGGCAGGGATGCTGCAAGGCTGCGTTAATTAGTGCTTGAGACGCCTCTGTGATCTGTAGATGAAAGGTGATTTACAGCTGCAAATTATTGCTCTTCTTCATGTGAAGTCTATTATTTTCTGGTGACCCTCATCTTGACTCATGCCACATCCCATATTTGGTGCGGCGCAGGCTGAGAGGCAGGCTCCTCTCTGTGGGTGGATGTATAGGTGCTTTACATCTCCAGCTGACTGCATGGTTTAGAAGCGTGTGATCTGCTTGCAGCACCCATTCGAGGCAGCCTAGCCATGCCCATGCTTGGGTAACTTAGGCTGGGATTTGCACAAAACTGCAGCCCTTAGCAGATTGCTTAGCTGGTGGGTTTAGAGGGCCTATGTTCAAGGCTGGATACTCAGCTGGGCTGTGCACGCAATGCTGTGAAGGGGCAGAGGACCAGCTGGGTGAACCTTAAATCCTGCCACGGAGAGGAGAAACAGGAATATCCCGAGCCTCTGTGCTTGGGGCTGCCCCAGGGAAGGGGTGGAAGCCAGAGAGGACCAGACTGGGGCCCCTCAGTCTCCAGCTTCTCATCTGTGTCCCAAACCTCCTGGGCAGGAATTACAAAGCAGGAGAGGTTTGTGTCTTTGGCAGGTGTCTGGAGGGAAGGAATATTACCGTGTTTTTGTGAACAGCCCATGGATAGCAGAAGGAGCAGGTAGATTCAATGTCCTTCCTGCATTATGCACCACGGCACGCTCACCCCATCAGGCTGCAGCAAGCAAGTGACCTTTTACTCTTTACTGCTAAATAAAACAGCAGAAAGTAGCACGTGGTGCAAGGTAGTTGTAACGGTTGAGGAAGAAGTGTCCCTGATGCTCCACGCTGCACAGGGCTGCCAAGCACACACGTGCAGAAGGGCAGGACTGGTGGCACCAGCCGGGCATGGCTGTCTGGGCACCGGAGAAATTAGCATCTGCAAACACTGTGACCCAGAGCAATTCCAGCACAGAGTGGGATTTCCTTCCACTGCACTCACTGTGCAGCTCTCCAGCTGGGAAATAAATGACCACTCAACACAAGCCAGCACAAGGCAGTTAGGGATTTTTACAGTTGGAAGAGATCTCCTACCTCCTGCCTAGCCCACACCAGTTTCCCCCTTCTCCCCCAAGGTCCATAAGATTTTTTCAACGCCTTCAAGCGATGAGGTTCCTAGGTAGCCTTACGTACCAGTGAACGAGGAGGACTGGATGGAGTCTCCAGTCCCATCAAAGCCCTCTCTCCATCATCCTGTCCCCTGGCTCCACCAAACCCTCCTGGCAGCTGTTCGTCTACACAGTGAGTTCGTCCGGGGGCTGCTGTTACCCTCCCCACGGACACAACAGTCACGCTCTAATTCCAGCTTTGGCTTGCTCCCAACAAACCCATTTGGGTCCCATTTTCACAAGCAGCGGCTGCAGCCCCGCTGCATCACTCACA
>NW_009602384.1:11018-13078 GCF_000690535.1 Cariama cristata | reverse complement strand
AGCCCCCGCCGCCCCCCGAAACTCGCGCTGCTGCCGATTCTCGCCTGTCCCTGCTGCCTCCTTGGGGACCAGTCATGAAAATGGCCCTGCTTGCCCTCTGCAAACCCCTGCTAACATGCGTGCCGGCTGCCCACAGATGCAAAATGTGAACAAATCCACGTGCAGAGCACAAACGAGGCCGCAGAGCTGCACCCCATGGGCAATGTATATATAGAATCATAGAATCATTTAGGTTAGAAAAGACCCTTAAGACCATCAAGTCCAACTGTTAACCTAACACTGCCAAGTCCACCACATGTATAGAAAGGGACTGTATTTCAGAATCATTTGGGTCAAGAGAGCTAACGAAGGCTGCAGTTGTTCTCTGGGCCAGTGTCACCTTCACACCTGCTTGCAGATCCTCTTGGGGGACCATGAGACCGGGCACTCCTCTGCATCTCATGCTGGAGGGACCTGGTGCTTCAGGATGATGCTGTGACCTCCCTCCCCTGTCCCACGTTCTTTTGGTACTGTGAATCCTCTGAGGTACTGAGAGCTACAACTAATTCCCATTCTTGCTGTTAAAGGCTGCAAAACTATCAACAGAGCGAGCCAGACGCTGCTATGGGGAGCACCAGGGAGGGAACTCATTACAACTCCCAGCCCTGCTGCGACAAGCCCCAAGGAAAGCAAAGAAAGAAAGTGTATGGAGAAGAAGATCCACCTTCACCCCCCACCAAGTCTTGCCTGGGTCTCTCACTTGCTGTTATGTTCATTTTTCTTGCTGCAAAGTTTTCTTCAGAAGGTTTTGTCCTGAATTCCTCAATGTGCCGGGCAGAGGGGCTCTGGGTCTGCCGTCGCTCTGCACATTGCTCACCCTCATGGCAGCGAAACCCAGCATCTGCTGTGAGAGGGATGTGCTAACTACGGGAAATGCTGAAAATAAGTCTGCAACACCTAACCCCACTGAAGCAGAAGTCACTTTTAATGGTCACAGCTGAGTATTAACCTCACACGTGTTACTGAGTGGTAAGGAGAGACACGGGCCATGTGCTCAGCTTAGAAAACAACAGTTTACATAAAAGGCTGACATGCCAGGATCAGTTTGACACCTTCAATAAGATAAATCCCAGTAGAGTATTAGAAATCTTTCCTTTTTAGCAGCTGAATGTTGGCAAATAACAGTTTTTAATAATCATGAATGACGACGTCAAAATGCCACACCCAAAACTGAAATCATCACTCACCACTTCTGACAGGTGGGGAGGGATTTCTCAGCTTTCCTCCTCTTTTTAAATAACCGCTGCAGCAAAGAGACACTAAAAGGTGGAAAAAACATACAATCTCGCATGGTGGTGACATTGACAGATGTGATGGTGCAGGCTGTACATGACGTTGTGATTTTTTATTAATAACTCTGCACTGCAGAGCTCAGTTAGGAAAAGACAGAGCACCTGAGTGCGTGGAGAGGACAGCTTTGTTCTTTGGACTTGCAAGAGAAGGAACGTAACGCTGAAGGTAGAAACACTGGAGGGGAACAAGGACTCACAAGGGAGGCAATGGGCTGTGGGTTATGAGCATCAAGTGCATGCAGGAAAGAAGACCCCAAACATCGAAGGCTTTTAAATGAGATGACTCGGACCAGCAAAGAGTAGGCAGGAAAAGATGCTCTCAGTTAATTTGTGACAGCAGATAAGAGAGGCCCAGATGTGTTAAACTAGAGGCTTTGGGACTTTGTCTTTGCTGATTGACGTGGTGGGACACCCACAGGACAACGCTTGGTCCCTCCCTCCAGCAAAGGAGTGTTCCTGTTCCCCCCTGCCCCACACACACCAGCCACGCAGAGATGTGCAGAGCCAGGCAAGATGGGGAAGGAGGGCTCGCTCCTTCTCCACAGCCTGCAAATCACAGAATGATCGGCGTTGGAAGGGACCTCTGGAGATCATCCAGTCCAACCCCCCGGCCAAAGCAGGATCACCTACAGCAGGTTGCACAGGATCGCGTCCAGGCAAGTTTTGAATATCTCCAGAGAAGGAGACCCCACAACCTCTCTGGGCAGCCTGTTCCAGTGCTCTGCCACC
>NW_009602384.1:653-10987 GCF_000690535.1 Cariama cristata | reverse complement strand
TTTCATATTCGGAGGGAGGGCGGGGGCCAGCCGCTCTGCAGGGAGGACAGGGGCGGCTGTAGGAGCAGCCGGCACAGCCCCGCACATGATGAACACGCTGTCCCCAGTCACGTCGCCGCACCGCCGAGGGGAAGGAAACCGAACTTCAAAGGGAGGGGAGGCAGGAGGGGCCCAAGTTTCCGGGGGCGGCTGCTCCCCAGCGTTTGTCATCATCCGAAGGAAGAGTGAAAGTTTTTGCTCTTGGGATAATTATTAAAGACATTTGGGTTTTGCTTTCACATGCCCTCTTCTTCTTTCTTTTCTTTCTTTTTTTAAAATTAACTGTAAACCCCATCCTGGCTGTTACAAAGGGATCTGCAGAACTGAAGTTTGTATAAACGCCGTGATTTATGTTTCTCTGGAAGTGAACTGGCATTTCTGAGGAACCCCACCCAAGCCTAGCAAATAGCGAGGAAGGGCGCTGACTCACGGGCTGCTGGCACGCTCTCCTCTCCCTCGATGGCCGGAGCTTGCAGCCAACTTGGGCACACGCAAGACGGTCGTGGTAAATAAACCCCGGTCCCCAGTGACACTACCTTACACCGAGTAGTGCCTGCCGAAACCTCTGACTCCCAGGAGAGGTTGGGATGGGAAGAGCAGCAGCACTGCAAGGCTGAGTCAAGCTGTAATCGCTGGAGCGATGTGCTGGAGGAACCAGGGTGTTGGCACAGCCTCTGCCTCCAGCAAGGGCTGATAACCCGCTGCCAATTCACAAGCATTCAAGTCACCCAAAGGCAGAGGAGAGCCCCGCAGAGTGGCCTGCCCGGCAAGCCTTGGCAGAAGCCCCTTTGCTTTGCTACACCGTGAGAGCAGCCAGGAGAGTAGGTGGGCTTGAGGAAGTTCTCAAAAAATCCAGTGCTTATTGCAGAAGGATCAGGTGAAGAAGCAATCACCCCCTCAGCACCTGACACAGAGGAGCCTGAGTTACAGAATCAGTTGAGCCATTTGTAGGTGTGATTTTGTTTTAAAAAAAAAAAAAAAAAAAAAAGAAGAAAGCCGTTACCACATTGTTAAAATGGCCCCTGTCTGCTCAGCTGTTTGCTCCCTTGCATTAATGCAGTCGTGTTTGACGACTTGAGGGAAAAAAGTCCCTTTTGATTGTAGGGCTCCCACCAGCCATGCAGAGCCAGCCTCGCAGACTGGTTCTTGCCAGGCTCATGGGGCTTTCCCAGCACTTGCGCCCATCCCATATACACAAGGCTCCCCAGGACTGCCAGCTCGCCAACCCACCCTCCCACCCACCTGCATGCTCTGCCCCGAAGAAGATTCCCCTTCCCACACACCCAGAGACAGATAGATGGGGGCACCTGGATGGTGTTTGCCTGGAAGAATATGTGCTGAGGTCTTACAGTTCCCGAATATCTGAAAGCCAACCAGCTGGGCTGGTCTTCTGCTGTTTTTTTTTCACTAGCTACCCATCCAATATCTGCTGTAATAAAAAAGGCAAAGCAGAAAACAATGCGGTCTGTTTGTGTGTTGTAAACTGGGAGAACAGCTGCTACTCCTGGGCTAAATAGGAAGCCTTGCTACAAGAGCCATAAAAAGCAGAGTTTCTACTTTTGGTTGCTGCATCATATTGCAAAGAGTGGCTTTTTCCAGCCTTGCTGCCTTTTTTCTAACTAAACTAGGTACAGTAGTGGGCAACAACACACAGGACACAACTCAGCGCTCAGCTGTGCCTTCAGAGAGTCCGAGATCCATCCGAGAAGGAAAATTGTTTCCCAGCAGTGCCCAGCATGCAGGGGATCCCTAATGTTGTATACTGTCTTCGGTGTATCCCTCCGAATTGCAGCATCACCTCCGAACACAACCAGGTCCGTCCCCCCCTGGAGACCTTTCCCTGCAGATCAGAGCACTGATAGATACCATGTCTGGTGTGCATTTCAGATCACGTTGGAATAACGTCTCCATCTCCCATTTAAATAAACCTCCCTGGGTCATCGGTGGGCTCAGGATGTGACTGATGCTAAGGGGTATCTCCCTTTCCCAAATCAGTCTCCGTTGCTTCCTCCAGCGTCACCGCTCCAGGCAGAAGCACGTGGCAGGCTTCATCAGAAGCTAAAGGCTGCTCTAAATTTGATCTTGGGCCAGACTGGGCAGCACAGCCTGCATATTCCCCACCATCCCAAAACACACAGATGCTTTGTTTAAGCATTACTCAGCTAATATTTTTTTTTTTCCCGTGATTTACAAAAGGTGCACTAATCACTGCGGGAGAGCAGGAGAGGTCAGGAAGGATTGCCACTCCTCGCACCACCGCGGCTCAAACCTGTTGTCCTCAAAATGCGATGGTGTGCATATCCCACCCGCCGAGCCGTGCATCCACCGCCGTGCCACGGTTCAGCTGCAATCCTGGAAAACCTTCCTGAGCAGTCAGCTAGTGTCGGCTGCTCTCTCCCAGCCTGTTGCTGGATTCTCTTTATCCCCAGTGACAGATCTTTCGGGGAATTGCAGCGTCAGACCCAGAGCCCTTTTTGAAATTTTACACAGCTGGAGGCACAAAAGAAGCACAGGAGCAAGAGGAAATAAATAAATACGAGATGTCTGCTCTTTGCTGAAAATAACCCTGTTTGATGGGAGAAAACTTTTGTCCTATTTTCTATTTTACCAGCAGAACAGCACTTGACAAGACCACTGCTCGGCTTTTCTTTTCTTGTCATTCAGAGGGAAATATTTCTGCCTTAACAGAGATGGTGTTTCCTTACAGACAGAAAAGCAGCACTTACCCGAGCTACAACAAAGATGCCGTTGTCCTGTAACACAGCAAAGCAAACAGCCTGCGCCTGTTATCATTCAGGCCTCACATATGCAGCAGCACTGTAACGCC
This sequence comes from Cariama cristata, assembly GCF_000690535.1. Taxonomy (NCBI): domain Eukaryota; kingdom Metazoa; phylum Chordata; class Aves; order Cariamiformes; family Cariamidae; genus Cariama; species Cariama cristata. The sequence continues at coordinate 8,121 of NW_009602384.1, read as the reverse complement.
CATTAATAACAGCATGGGCGAAATTCTCATACCTCTCATACTGGTTTCAGCCTTGTTCCAGTAACAGCCTCACTCTTTTCCATAAAGCCATCAGTACAAGTAGTTACTGCGAAAATGCAGCCCTCGGAGCAGCTGCGTGGCACGTCCTGCCCTTGCAGCACGTTAACCTTCTCAAGGCTCCGTCAGTACATGGGGATTATATCAGCAGTTCCTTGCATTAGCTCCCAGCGGAGGGAAAAAACCCATTATCTGCATTTCTGTCATCATAAATTGGCCTTTACAAACAAGCATCATGCGGCTGAGGAAAATGAAGGTCTGGGAGGCAGTGGGAAGCTGGGACTTTGCTGGTGAGCTGGGAAATCCCATTCCCTGTTTCCCATCACAAAGAGGGATCGGGCAGAAGGAAGGCAAAGGAGCTCCCTCTCCCCCAGCCCCAAGGACTCCCCTCCGTGGGAAGCTGCAGATATTGGGAGTGGAAAGGATTTTAAGAAGAGATTAGGCAAATTTGTGAGTGACGGGCACACAGGGACCACAGCAGTCCACTCCTGCTCCTGCGCTGGAGAGCAAAGACATTGCAAGTGGGAGAAAAAGCTGGAATTTCAGATGAAACAAGGCAGCAAAAATAATTTCCAATCCCCTGAAACATTTTAATTGGCTCCTGGATATCTTCAACAGCGGCAATTTGTTCTGCTGAGAGCAGTATACTGTGTAAAAGCATTTCCCGGCTGTATACACAATGTTATGGTGTGGAGCAGGAATACCGGGTAAACATCCAAAGGGACCAACATCACCGAACCAGGGACATTCTCAACGTGCAACATTTTGATGTGCGTGAAATAAAAGCCCTTTTCCCATCTAAAACTTTGACAAACATCAGCATATTCAAGCAATACACTTTAGTCTCAACAAAACTGCTCCTCCAACATCCCCATTTTCAGGATCGGCTCCCCAAAGGCACCCGTTTTCCCAGGGGAGCGGCCAGGAGCTGGCAGGGGCCAGGGCTTTGGGGCGAAGCGCAGGAGCCCGGCAGCAGCGGGGGGATTGCCTGCTCCACAGCTCCCCCTAGCGCCCACGGCCCCACACGGGATTTAACAGCGAGGTGCGTGCGCCTGGCGCAACCCGAAATAGATGTAACACAACGGGCACTTAAAATGTATTTCCAGAGAAAATGTTTGCTCTAGTAGAAACTCTGTCATTTTGCATGGAAAAACAGCTATTGGGGCTGCACGATGGGCTGGCTGCATCTTGCGTGCTCATAGAGTCTGATTTTCCGTGCTTTTGAACCAAAAATTAAAAGGTCACAAAGATGCTTCTGTAATAGCAGCTCTGGCCTATTTTTCACCTATCACTTTTTCATTTATTCATATCTTCCTCAGGGACTAATTTACCTATTAGAATAATAAGGTTATTTTCTGAGTCTAATCTAAGAAAATAAATTAAAGTCTAAACCTTTCATTAGATCTCAGAGAGACACAATTTCTCGGTCAAGGAGAGCCGAGACACTCAGGAATAGATGTCCAGCAAATAACATTTATTAATTATGCATATTCATACCCACAGCCACGGACGGCAGGCAGCTTCCACAAGCAGACTCGTAGAAGGCTGCCTGCAAACTAATGTGTTAAGTAAATAGCACTTTTATTGGTCTAAGTAGTCACGTAGCAAAGGAGCTCACATTTCCAGCTAGCCACGGAGCAAAATAATAGAAAAGCTATTAAAATCCAGAGAAAGATAGATTGCATTATATTGCCTAAATTAAAGCCTAAATTGGTACGGATGTAAACATTAAGGTTCCTACTTTGTTCCAGCTCTGAATACCAAGCAGAACTTGGCCAGCACATATAAATCCTTTCAATAAATGTTTTGTTTTCCCCTGCAGTTTTTGTTTTGGGGTTTTGGTTTTTTGTTTTTGTTTTTGTTTTTGTTTTTTCGTTTTTTTTTTTTTTTTGATCTTTGCATTTATTCTAAGGCCAAAAGCATGACCGTACTGTAAAAAGTGGGTCTGTTATGGCTTCAAGTAAATAATGTTGCAGTTGCTTTTTTTTTGGTATGGTCATCCCCACAGCCCCGGCCGGCAGGCAGCTTCCACAAGCAGACTCGTAGAAGGCTGCCTGCAAACTAATGTGTTAAGTAAATAGCACTTTTATTGGTCTAAGTAGTCACGTAGCAAAGGAGCTCACATTTCCAGCTAGCCACGGAGCAAAATAATAGAAAAGCTATTAAAATCCAGAGAAAGATAGATTGCATTATATTGCCTAAATTAAAGCCTAAATTGGTACGGATGTAAACATTAAGGTTCCTACTTTGTTCCAGCTCTGAATACCAAGCAGAACTTGGCCAGCACATATAAATCCTTTCAATAAATGTTTTGTTTTCCCCTGCAGTTTTTGTTTTGGGGTTTTGGTTTTTTGTTTTTGTTTTTGTTTTTGTTTTTTCGTTTTTTTTTTTTTTTTGATCTTTGCATTTATTCTAAGGCCAAAAGCATGACCGTACTGTAAAAAGTGGGTCTGTTATGGCTTCAAGTAAATAATGTGCCAGTGACAGCTCACCCTCGCCACTGCCTGCCAGCCATGAGCGGCTGAAGGACCCCACGTCCCATCCTCAGCACCTCCGAGCTCAGACCTCCACCCTGGAGATCAGATGGGGCTGGGGAGGGGGAGACTTTGCCCCTGAGGGCAGAGGTCCCAGCAGTGCCCATGGGCTGGGATGCAATCAGGTGCCCGGGGAGCTCTGCTGCTTGCCAGGTGAAGGAAGCATTCAATAATCAGCCCCATGATTAGCAGCAAACTCTTCCTCACACAACAGCCTATGGCAGGGGGCATCCTCAGCTTTGGGGGCCTGAGGGATGGGCTCTTCTCTGAGGTCTTACCAAGCAAGTCACCCTTGAGACGTGCTAGATGTGTCCCCTCTCATCCTGGCTACATATTCTTTGCTTCCCTGGATGCTGAGTCCTCCCTTTAGGAGCCAGGTTGACCAGGAGTAAAAGCAAAACAAATGAGTCATACCCCAATCCTTTGGTCGAGCCAATCCAAGGTGCATCCTGCTTAATTAGCATCCCTGAGAATTAATGAGAGCCATTTCCCAGGACTGGAGCTACCAAGCCACGTGCAAGTGCAGGGGGTGCGTCCAAGTCCCTGTGCGAGGTCTGCGAGGAAGATGAGCGCTGCCAGAGTCAGAGATGATGATGAAGGGCAATGAGGACCAATGCCCTCTGTTGTGACCTGCCACACAAAAGCAATATATAAAGTGATCAACCGGTTGCAGTGTGGGAGAGCTTGTTTTTGCAGTTGACTCTGACAAAAGGCGGTTTTGCCACGCTGTCACCCTCAGAGCAGCCTCCCTCCCACCCTGGGGCCTTTCCGACCCCCAAAGTAAGGCGCTGCACCTCTCTACACCGACGTTTCTCTGCCAGGGGAGGCTGTACGGTGTGCACAGCATCCCGCTGAGCACTGCAGGGGATGGAGGCAGGCAACGTATTGCAGCATCCTTGGAGGCACAGGGGACAGCACTGCTAGCCACTAGCCCAGTGGCTGGTGCCAGCTGAAAGATACTTCTTTAAAGGGTCAGAATGAACTGAATCATGACAATTCAGAACTTGCATTAATAGCAAGATCTTTTTTTTAAGAGCATCGGACAACTGTTAACTGTGGCTGAGATGACTAGGTTGTCTCCACTGGGCTCCTGCACGTGGTGGGCTCCTGCCACAGTTCAGCCGGTTGCACTGGGTCCAACAACTTTGTCTGGCAAAAGCACCCTGTGCAGAACAGCAGCCAGCCTTCATCTGGAGACAGCAGGAACCGGAGAATCCCTCGCTCCCCTTGGTGGCTTGTTCCAGCAGTTAATCACCCCCGCTCAGAAATTTGTGCATGAACCAGTAACGTAAAATTAATGATTTCTTTCATCTCCTGCTTTGGCAGCCTGCTTGAGCTGCTTGTTCTACTGACAGTAATGATTCAATAATCTGAAAAACATTGTACTTCGTTTACGGTATTAACAGCTGAGTGTACAGATACAGAGATTGTATTTATCCTCAAGGAAAGGCTGTTCTGCAGCCTGCAGAAGGTGATAGAATGAGTCACCTTTAGATCTTAATTTCTAGTGTTGCCTTTGCAGTCTTTGGTTTGTCTTTCGTTTTTGCACAGAGGCGACAGAAAAGCAGCCACTTCAAAGGGTTTTGTCTGGGGTTAGGATTTAGGGCATGGGCTGCCAGATTCAGCGAAGAACCAGCAGGCAGGAGTGTGTGAGCCCCAATCCCCCTTTATCACAGCTCGTGGTCTGCGCCTTATAGATCTCTAGCCCAGGCAGCGATGCCTCGTCCTCTGCCCAGGTGGCTTGGGAGGAAAAACTCTGCTGATAGAGCGTGTTCAATGAGGGCCATCCTAGTCGAGAGCTGAGCACCGCTGGGGAAAAATCGAGAGTCAGACTTTTCAGTTCTGATCTCCTTCTCCCCATCCAAAATCTGACCCGCTGCTCACAGAAAGTCAATGCAGCCAAATCAGGTAATGCTGCTCCTCTGCCCTACCACGGGGAAAAGAGAGAGATCAGCTTTGACAAATGCAGAGGGCCACAAAAAGTGCACTGCCTTAACGAGCCATCAAAGTAATTTTAAAATCAATGTGATGTTTGACAAAGAGCCAGCACGACTCCCTCCAGACTGGCAGCAACATCCTGAAAGGCCCTGAGAGGGAGTTGAAATTCTGCAGGCAGCACTTTGCATGCGCCGATGCCGACGCAGCAGTTTCTCTGTAAGACCCAGGGCAAAAAAAGGGGGGGGGGGGGAGGGAATAAAGACAAAAAAAGGCATTGCAATAGTGTGACCCGATGGCAAGGGGAAGCTGCACCGCAGCACGTGAGTCAGCAGCACCGTGGCATCCCTGCAGAGCCAGCCCCACGCACGCCGTCGGCACGGCCGGCCCGGCAGCTGCAGTGCGTAATGCGCTCTGAAGGGCACTGGAGGAAGGCAGGCCGTCATTAATTTTAATTTGTGTTCTCTCCATGATGGAGCTTAAGGACACGGCGGAAGGGAGCAGCCCTGGTTTTGCTGCTGTGAAATCTGTGACTACTTGGGAAAGCTGCTGTTGCAAACCTTGCCCTCTCTACCCGCTTTGGTGATGGCACAGCCTCCCCGGCATGCCGAATCGGCCCCAGCAGCCAGCATCGTTTTGACAGAGGCTGGGGGAACGGAGCATCGTTTTGACAGAGGCTGGTGTACGTGGCCTCCCTGAGAAGGATCCGGCACAGTGCTGGGCTGAGCCGTGGAGGGACCCCGTGAGCAACCCCAGCACGGAGGCAGCTGAAACACAGCGGTGCTGCCCAAAGCGTGGCAGGGCAGAGGGGCACGGGGCTGTGACAAGGACCCACCATGGGCACCATCCTTCTCTGTGCCCCCACTTGCCCGCCCAGAGCAGTCCCAGTGCCGCTGCTCCACACCAGTAGATGGGGGGTCCCTGTTCCAGTGCAGGCCCCTCCGAAGTGGGGACTAGCACGTTCATGGCTCATCAACCCGTGGTGTCTTCCAGGGTAATGATCACATCCCGGGCTCCTCGGCGAGGGGAAGAGCTCCCCACCGTTCCTCTTGGCAATAACCACCCACGTGTCACCTCTTGGCTTAGATGCCTGCCAAGGAGAAAGCGGGCACCGCACTGGCCGTAGGGATGCCTGATGGTACCTGGCACTGCCTGGGCCACCTCCACGTCTGAGTCCTCCACGGGCAAACTTGGACACTGGAGCGCTGGACCTGAGGGAAACAGTTGTGCACCTCCCTCCCCATTATTCCCACACATTTGTACTGCAAGAATACATTTTTCTGTATTTTAAAAAGTCAGCATATCGCTGCTTTTTATTCACAATTCATTACTCTGAGGAAGCACCTCTAACTTTTACATATATAAATAAACAATGCAGCCCCATTAATTTTGCACAGCATCAAATTCAGCTTTATGTTCTTTAATTAGGGGGGAAATGCCGGCTTGCACAGCCTCCCTGTTCCCCCATCTTCCTGGAGAGGACAGGCAGGTTTTCACCCCAGCTCCAGACCCCCTCCACCCCCATCCCCCTCTGCCAGCCCAAACCTCACCCCCTAGAACACCCCACTTTTTGGCTGCCCAAGCCGGCATGGCTGCGGCCACATGCTGGTGATGAGACCAGCTCCTGGATGGCAAAAGGCAGCCCTGAACCTGGCAGAAGTGGGATGGACGTGACATGGAGCCACCGCTTCTGCCCACACAGGTACATGCCCTAGCCAGCCCCAGTGCCATCAGCCTGAGGTACATAGCTCCAACTGCAGCTCCCAAACTGATGGTAATAAATACGTCTTCTTTTCAAAAACCCAAGCTTCACCAGCCCCAGCACCTCAGGAGCTGCTTATTTGCAAAAGCATAACATGCTGCTTCCCTCCAGGGACTTGCAGTGCCCATTGCAGGGGGGACAGCATTGCTTACCAATCCTTGGCATGAACAATTTTGACCTGATATAAAACACCCTTTTCCAACACCTACCACCGATCTCTCCAGGGAAAAAAGCCACTTGTAAAGAGAGATCAGAGAAATTTGTTTGCCAGTTCTCTCTCTTTCATCTGTAGGTATTCAGAAACAAAGGAGCTGCCATTTGAGAGAGGGTGATGGTGGGTTAGCCAAAGGGAGACAGGGGCCTCAGAGCCACCCTCAAGCCGGTGGGACCGGCTCACTGCATTCATCTGTCCGCCCGAGCAATGAGCCCGCCTTGATCTGGGGGGAGGACAATGTATTTTTCTACTGAATCAAAATAAATACATGCCCATAAAAAGCTCTAAGGATTACAACAAACGGGGCAATGGTAGCAGCAAATTATCACTCTCTACAATGACCTGAAAGGAGGTTGTAGCGAGGTGGGGGTCTGTCTCTTCTCCCCAGTAACCAGTGATAGGACAAGGGGAAATGGCCTGAAGTTGCACCAGGGGAGGTTTAGATTGGATATTGAGAAGAATTTCTTCACTGAAAGGGTTGTCAGGCACTAGCACAGGTTGCCCAGGGAGGTGGTGGAGTCACCATCCCTGGAGGTGTTTAAAAGACGTGCAGGTGTGGTGTTTAGGGACATGGTTTAGTGGTGGGCTTGGCAGTGCTAGGTTAACGGTTGGACTTGATGGTCTTAAAGGTCTTTTCCAACCTAAATGATTCTATGATTCTAAAAGCACTTCCTAGCAGCAGCACAGGTTATCCCCCCAGCATCACTATACCCACAGCACTGGGAACAGAGGAAAGGGGAGTTTCTAATATTGGCCTTCAACCCAAGCAGGAGAAGTTATTTCAGCTGTGGCAGTTCTCCAGAGAACACAAAAATCCCAGTAATGACTAAATCTGTGGCTAGTCTTTGCAAACAGCTCTGGGGGGCACAACCACGGGGCACAGAGCACCAGACACTGGCACATGGGGACAAGCGGAAAGCAGTGGCTTCTACCCACCCGCACCATCCTGACCCTGACACACAGTCA
>NW_009602384.1:0-621 GCF_000690535.1 Cariama cristata | reverse complement strand
TCCTGCCCCTGACACACAGCCAGCGTGCCCCAGCCCTACCGGCAGGCTCCCAGGATCACCGGGGCTCCGCTGGGATGTGCATCGCAGAACCTTCCCTGCAGGGAGGATTTTGGTTCTTTGTGTATTTACAGCCTCATAAAACCAGGAGATGCCCAATGGAAGCAGAGGTCTCTGCCTGGCCAAGGCTGCGAGACAAGGGCAACCGGCAGCTACAGCCATCGGGGCTGCAGTGCTCCTGCGAGCGGCACGCCGCAGAGGGGCTTCGCCCGGCTGCTGTTGGGGATGCGAGTCGGCGGTGTGGGCTGGGGCATGGCTGTGCCTTGCAGCGATCGCATGGGCCGCTGCTGCCTGACGGAGCAGAGAAGCTGCAGCAAATCCCTGCTGCCACGGTGAGCGTCGGCACAACGCTGCAACAGCAAAAGCCGCATTGATTTTGGGGTTGTGCAAAGCTCGGTGAAGGGGATGTCTGTTTAGGATGTAGGGGCTCCACAGGGCTCCAGGCTCTTCCCAGTGTTGCTGATTTCTTTTTGAAAGGAACGAAAAGCTGACATACGAAAGCCAGGTCTGCAAAACAGTACTGCTCAAAGCATGGGGACTCATCATCTTCCCAATGGGCACTTT
>NW_009602383.1:5672-5941 GCF_000690535.1 Cariama cristata | reverse complement strand
CCCTCCAGCAAGATCAGTCCTGGTCCTGGAGAGGATGGGGAGGATGCTGGACCCCGGTGGCTTGCACCAGTGCCGGTTTGGCTGCAAGCCCCCGGGGCAGAGCCATGGCAGTGCTGACCCTGCCGGGTGGATGCCGGTGGCAGGAGATGGCCAGCGATGAGCTGAAGGAGCTGAGGAACGCCATGACCCAGGAGGCCATCCGGGAGCACCAGATGGCCAAGACGGGCGGCACCGTCACCGACCTCTTCCAGTGCGGCAAGTGCAAGAAG
>NW_009602383.1:5323-5543 GCF_000690535.1 Cariama cristata | reverse complement strand
CGCGCCGCGCCGACGAGCCCATGACGACATTCGTGCTGTGCAACGAATGCGGGAACCGCTGGAAGGTTTGTGCCCAACTCGGGGAGGGGGGGAGCTCTGGGCACCCCAACCCTTCCCTGGCCCTGGGTGGGTGGCAGAGCCTCCACGCTCCCCCCCCAAATGGTTCGGGGGGGGCTGGATGAGGGCTCCGCGCCGGCCCTGGGCTCTGGTTCTCCTGAAG
>NW_009602383.1:4537-5093 GCF_000690535.1 Cariama cristata | reverse complement strand
GGGGTGATGGGGCAGCGCTGGTCCCTACACCCCAGCTCCTCGTTTCTTTGCACTGGGCTCCCTCGAACATCCCGGGGAGCCATGGTCCAGCAACAGACGGGTTTGCTTGAGAAACCTCTGGTGAATTCAGGCGGTTCCTCCCTGTCAATACCTGCCCTGTGCTTGGGGTGCACTGGGAGCCCACTGGGAACAGACGCATCCCTGGAATGGGAAACTGGTCTGACCTGGACAGCTTGTCCTTCCCTGGGGGAAACCTGGACTTGGATGGTTTGGGGGCAGGAGGGATGTTGCCCCGTGGATGTGGGGCTGTGCCGCTGTCCCGGGGGGCCCAGGGGTTTGAACCCAAACATCTTCTTCCTCACCCAAGTGCACGCACTGGGAGGACACGGAGGGGGGACAGGGGGGATGCAGGGTGCCCGGATGCCGGTGGGATGCCGCCGTGTCCCTCCGCTCTGTGCCACATGGACCATCCATCCTGGCTTGAGGGCACTGTGTCCCCAGGAGAGAAGAAGGGATAGGGGAGTGGGGAAAAAACCCTCCAGCCAGAGCAATAAAG
>NW_009602383.1:2894-4450 GCF_000690535.1 Cariama cristata | reverse complement strand
GGGGTCCTCCAAGAGCTCCCGGCCAGTTCCAGCATGTGTCTTGCATCCACCAGCCCCCAGCTTGGGATGTAAAGGTGACTTGATGCTCATCCATCACCTGCCTGGTGATTAAAGACCTTTAATTAAGGCTGGAGAGACTCCCTGACTGGGTCTGGATGCTGAAGGTTGTCCCGCGGCAGGGCAGCACCGACAGCCGGGCGGGTTTTCCAGGGAAAGGGCATCGAGGACCAGCTGGGAGATGCCCCTTTGGCTACCGGAGCTACGGGATGGAGCCTCACGGCACCGAGCCTGTCCCTCGCCGCCACCAGCCTCTCCCAGTGGCTCTGTTTGGTGGCAATGAGATGTGACGGGGACACAGGTAAGGTCACGGTGACCACGGGTGACCGTGGACGGGGGATGAGGGTGCTGCTCCCACGGCTGTGCAAGCTGACAGGCAGGAGCGGAGGAGGACTGTGGAGCTGTTGGATTAACCGATCGTTAATTTTTTAATCTTGGCCTGAGGTGTGAATTTTTTTTTCCCCAGGCATAGCTCAAGGCAGTTTGCACCCAGATTTGGGTGTTAACCCCTCAGTCTCGGGGGGTCCTGGCAGACCAGGGCGGGGGCAGGAACCTCCAAGCCCCTTAAGAGTGCGCTTTAGGCTGTGGTGCTCGTTAGCACGCCAAAAAGTCATTAATAAGCCTCCAAGGCAATTATCTACACTTGCACGGTGCGTGTGGCTGCAATTAAGGACTGTAGTGGCTTGTGGGGGACGAATAAAACATCGACGTGACCTTGTGCAGCAAGGGGAGCGCGGGATGGGCAGCACCGCGCCGGCGGCACCGGGGCTCACGTGCTGTCCCCAGGGTGTCACAGGGCACGTTTGGGTGGGACAAGGCTGAAACAGGGAAATTGGGACCTAGAAAAGTCCAGAAAAGGTGTCTGAGAAATACCCGAGGGAACCTGGCCCTGAACGCTTTGTGATGGAGCTCCTGGTATCCCCATGTGTCCCACAGGAGACGTGTCCCCAGGGGAAAATGTCACCCCCCACACCTCCCCGCCCAGGTCCCCTGAGAAATCCCAGAGGAGGAAAGGGAGCAGGGAAGGCAAACCCGAGAGCTGGGCGCTGCTGGGGGCTCCCCCGCCGTCCATGGAAGGGTCCCCCCCACCCAGGGAGGGTTTTCCCACCCACCTGGGGCTGGAGGAGCTCCTGGCCCTGAAGGATGCTCCAGCCCCTGGGTGGGGATGCAGGATCCGGCCCCCTGGGGCAGAGCGGGTGGGTGTCACTGGGACAGGGGACAGCGAGGGACTCTCTGGCATCCAGCTGTGTCCAGCGGTTAAAAGAGGCTCTGGGGTGGCTCTTGGGGACAGTTCCCAGGGCTGAGCCTCCGACCCACTCCACAAGGAGGGCACAAACGTGTGCGTGTGTTACGAAAACCCAGTTCCCAAATTTCCAGTCCCCAAACTGGGATGGCTGATGGCATTCAGGGTCTGGCTGAGCCTCCCGGGAGATCCCACCGTCCCCTCCCCAGCCGTCAGCCCCATAGGTCCCACATCACCAGGGCTCTCCCCTCTCTCC
>NW_009602383.1:1983-2863 GCF_000690535.1 Cariama cristata | reverse complement strand
CACATCCCCCAGCCTGGCGAGGAATAAATGCAGGCAAGAAACCCGGCAGCTGCCTGCCGTGCCAGCGCTCAGCCCAGGAGCTCTCTCTTGAACTTTCGGGGAAGTGGGCACTTCAATTCTGCTTTTTCATCGGTGCTCGAGGGGTGCAGCCATGCCTTCAAACAGCAAACGCTGATGCTGGGTCCCTTCCCTGCCCGTCTCCTGCCCGCACAGCCTCTGCAGGCAGCGAGGCTCGGACAAGAGCCCTCGGGAACTTTGGGGCCCAGCTCCATGACCTTGGTTCATGACTTTGGAATGATGGAGAGACCCGAACGGTCCCTGCTAGGGGCTGCTTTGTCCCTCTGGGGCTCCAGGTTTTGGATGCTGGGAAGCTTCAGCAGGGGCTGGTGCCTCTCCCTACCTGGTCCTGCCTGAGACCCCAAATCCTCGATGTGATGGAGGTGTTATTTTCAATCTGCAATGCTTTAAATGACACCCGCCCATGGTATGCCACTCCCTGGCCAGGTTCCCCCGTGCCACTGCGGTGACAAGGACGGCCACCATCGATGCCACCAGCCCGTGTCCCTTCCCCGTGGCCTGCCCTGAGCCGTTCCCAGGGGACACTGTCCCGCAGGTGCAGGATCCGGCACACAGACACCTCAGCATCCACCTTTTGCTTTGCAATCCCGGTTTGCCCAGGGTTCAAACCCCCGACACCCCAACCCCCCTGGTTTGCCTGCATCGTGGGGCTTCGCTGCTGCCCTTCTCCCCCGCATTTTTTCCCATCCTTGACAAAAAAAAAAAAAAAGAAAAAAATCAGCGCTTTGCTGTTCAGCGGTTTCCTTGGCAACCCCATTTCCCCATCCTCTCGCTCGATGTCTCGCTAACCCCCACTGGCCCC
>NW_009602383.1:1594-1907 GCF_000690535.1 Cariama cristata | reverse complement strand
AGCCCCCAAAGCAGGGTGGCAGCAGGTCCCTGGCCACAAGGATGGAGGAGGAGGTGGTCCTGACCCCCCCGCCCGTGCTAGGAGGGTTGGTCCTCGGGGGGGACACACACAGACCCTCGGCCAGGGCTCGCCAAGCACTGGAAAGGGGATGGAGCAGCCGGTGGGGAATCGTGTCCGAACCAAATGGAATTAATGCAGTTTTGGAGCCGGCTTTTACCCCTCTGCATGGGTCCATGTGCTCCCTACCCCAGCCCTGGGCAGCAGGACCCCCCCCTCAGCACCGAGGAAGGGTCGGGCACATCTGGACCCTCTC
>NW_009602383.1:1099-1360 GCF_000690535.1 Cariama cristata | reverse complement strand
AAGCCCTGGGCTGGAACATCCAGTGTGGTGCTGAGCACAGGGCGCTGGGCTCACCCTGCACCATCAGGGCTTACAGAGGAGCCCCAGACCCAGCCCGCGGCAGAGCCCTCAACTCGAGGATGCCCCCAAAGAGCTGTGTCCAGCGGGAGGCTGTCCCTCGTTAGGGCTGCCCCATCATTAACCGTCAGGACCCGACGTCCCCCGAGCCACCCCGCCGGCTCCCGTCCCTTGCAGCGGCTGGGAACCCCAACCACGTTTCTA
>NW_009602383.1:331-992 GCF_000690535.1 Cariama cristata | reverse complement strand
GCAAGGCAGCTTGGCCAAGGGACAACCTTACCCCAGCCCCACGGGAGCCATCCATCCACCCAGCTTTTAACCTTGTGGTATAATCCTGCTTCGTCCTCCTTCACTTCAGGGCTGCTGGAATTTGCGGTGGGGGAAGAAAACGTGCGTGAAATGGATTAAACTGACCCTCTACTTACTCCAGGTTCAGGGGGATGAGCTGAAGAGGTGCCCAAAGAAAAGATTCGCCTTCAGAAAAAAACCCACAGCAAGGTGCCAAAGCGTGCTGGAAGGGCAGAGGGAAAAGCCGGATAAAACGGATAAAAGCGATAAAAGCCGTAGGCTGGACAAGGTGAAGAACAGACCCCAAATGCCCCCATCCCGGCTGCCCCAGACCCCCTTCGCAGGGACGGTCCTTCCCCTCCCAAGGGAATACCCCCCCTCCTGTCACCAGAAGGACCCGTGGGTGTTATTTCCACACCTCCAGCTCCTCGCTTGGTGCACATCTCCCAGCTCTCCCCCCCCTGCCCGTCCCGGTGCGGAGATGCTGAGCAATCACTGAGTGATGACCCACCCGGCACGGGCGCTCGCGGCCTCCCCAGACCTCAAAACCCACAGGCAACATTTATCTGCCCGACAGGCTTTCGGTATGACCCGCTTTGCCATTGTCGGTAGATAAGATTCA
>NW_009602383.1:0-216 GCF_000690535.1 Cariama cristata | reverse complement strand
TGGTGGGGAGCCATACCCAGCGTGGGGGGACAGGGGAAGGGGCCAGCCCTGTTCAGGAATTGGGCTGATTTGGTTTAGAAAACCATGGAAACACAGCGCTGGGGTTGTTTTGGAAGGGCAGGAATGATGCTGAGGGTGCTGAGCAGGGTGGGGGGAATCCAGAAAACTCCCTGTGCTTTGGTGAGCTGGGAAAGGCACCCATTGTGCTCCCCCCCA
>NW_009602382.1:0-6145 GCF_000690535.1 Cariama cristata | reverse complement strand
TAAACGCAGGGGGAAGGGGGCACGTCCCCTTGAGAAACCGGCCTTGCCCGCTGCTGGTGGGAAAATGACTTTCTGATGGCACCGTGGTAGCATCGGGTCGGTTTGTATCCGTATCTGACACTAATCGTACAGCCAAATAAGAGCAATTGGTAGAAACTGTTTTTTTGCCAGCAGCTCTATTTATCTTTGGCACTTCAGGGGTAGGTGGGTATTAATCCTCTTTCAGATGCATTTTGCAGCCTCATTTTATTTGGGTCTGCTGGTCCATATGGAAAATTCCACTAATCTTGCTGCTCGCTGCCTTGTTATCTGGTGTTTCTGAGGTGAAAGCGGTGGTGGGAATACCTGATATTCTGCCTTAGTGTTAGGACTAAAGGTTAGAAGAAGCAATGCTTGTATTTTGTACTTTGCAGAAGCTAGTCGGAGCTACAGAAGTGATTCATAAACTGAGTGGAGGGGTAATGCACCTTCAGATTGTGGTGTGGAATGGCTAGAAACCCCAAAATTGAAGGTCTAGTACAGCGATGCACACAATTTTTTGGAGAATTTGCCTTTAAATAAGACAATTTTAAACCTAGTGTTTATTTGCTTATGAGTTTAACCTGCATCATTTCACAAGTCAACTAAAAAAAAATCCTGACTAGCTGTTTAAAAGCCATAGGAATAACCGACTGGCAAACTACAGTTCTGAGATCTTGCATGATTGTACACTAGTCTTGTATTTAAGTGGAATTTTAATATGCTGATTTGTGGATAATTTAATGCAGAATCTCAGACTTTTCAGGCTGGAAACATGAATGCAAATGTCAGTTTTCACTCTGCATATTTATCTGCTTTAATAATACGACTTTTTTGTCTGTTCCGCACTGAATTAACTACCATCAATTATAATTTCTATTGGGACTGTTTCCAAATCACTAAAATCATTATAGTTTCTTGTGCTTTAAAAGTGAAAAGGAGTTGCCTTGAAGTATCCACCAGGTTTCCCATTAGGGTATTTAGGGAAATTTTAATGAGAAACCAGTTCAGCAATGAGAGTTAGCTTGGTCTACCTGTTAAAGGCATGCGTATGCAACTGAGCATAGCAAAAGACTTGTTAGGCCTGTTTTTCTTTAGGAAAATTTGTTTTAACACAAACAAACACCTGTCTTTTTTTGCCAGGGTTCTGTTATGAATACTAATTGACTCACCTATGATAGTATCGTGCAGATTTTTCTGAATTATTTTGCTGTGACAACCCGACACACTGTTTTCGTCTACTGAGCTAACTAATTAGTTGTATCAAAATCTAGCCACCCTTAGCATATCCTAATGGAGTCATTTGGCTGGCTTACAGCATGGTTGGTAGGCCATGAGGGTTTTGGGTTGACCTACTTACAGTGCTGCTGAGCATCTTCCCTTTAAGGGAGACATGAAGGAATTAAAGAAGGGTGTACAGAACTCGGGATCTCCGGACTACCGATATGCACTTTGATTATTGCTTGTCTTTGAGACCAGGAAAGGAGGAAGGCTGGGTGCGCAGCTAAAACAGCAGTCATTTTCTCTTGAACTGAACTTTTTTTTTTTTAACTCTTGGTAAAACAAAAGTTAAGCTGGGAGTGGGAAGTAAAAAGTTTGAGGATGTGATTATTTCACCTGCCCTAAAATAGTAGACTTAATCTTCCTTCCTTCCAGGATTTCAAACTAATGTATAATTCTGCTAGCAAATGCTGGTCAGAACATCTAGGGACAGGAAAATCGAAGGCTGAGTTGGCCCGACTTGAATTTTCTGGAGGATGTGGAAAAAGCAGATGGTTGGACTATGTTCTGTAGTTTGCAGGCTTGTGCTGGTTGGGAATGTGGTTTCTAACAAAAAAGCTAGGCTGGTGCAGGCCACTGCTGTAGATTAAGCTACACAAACAGTGGAAGGCGTCTTATAGCTAAAAAAACCCATGTCCCTATTTTCTTAAAGGAATAACAGGGAGCACTGTGGGTATGAGCCACCTTCGGACTGTCGCGTAACAAAGCGGTGCTCCGATAGTGCATCGGTCACGTGGCTTGTGTAAACCTGCCCTTGCACAATCTCCTCCTTGTTTGCAGAAGAGGTATAAATACAAAGAGTTGTTCTTGGTTGTGTCTGGAGGAGCTGCGCAAGCCGTTCTTGCCTGGTCGCGGTCGTGCGTGGCGAAATGCGTGATGCGCATCTGCGGAGCTTCTAAAGTCTTATGCGGTCTATTTACAATCTCCGTTTGTGCTGTTCAGCATACCGCAAAGAAGCAGTTCTGGGAATCTCTGAAAACCAAGATGATGTAGAGGGTGGAACAAGAGTGTGGGAGCTTGTCAGCAAAACTGAACGTGACTCCATCAGGTGACGGTGATGTCAGCTGGGACTCTGGGAGGTTGGACTGTGCTGTTTCAGGAAGGGTTTTCTGGTATAACATGCAGGAAAATTTTTAGTTTGTATGTGGGGGGAAGCAGGATGGTTACTGCCGGCTGCCAGTGAGTCTTTGTTTCAATGTCTCATGTGGATCTGATTCTTCAAAGCAGATTTGGGGCAATGCCTTAGAAACTACATGACCAAAAAAGGGGTTGTGTTTGTTTTTTCTTTAAGGATTCACTTGCAGTCCATTTTCTGTTTAATTTTTTTTTTCTTTATGTAGCAGCTTTTGTATGCAATGAATTTGCTACTATTAAGATATCAGAGTTCCTTTTGCAAGTTCAATGGGGTACTTCTGTGGTCTTCGAAGTGTGTGCGTATATTTTGAGGTGATGTTTGTCTGTGTGTTTGGTCAGGGAGCGAAGTTTAATTTCAGATACCAGTATTTTTCTTTCTCTTGGAGTGAGGAGTCTCACGTTTATGCTGTTTACCCTGAATAGTTTTTAAACTTTGTTCTCTACTTCTGTAAAAGTCTGCGTATAGAGAGATTTTCTTGGAGGTCCTGAGTAAATGAATCTTACGATGAGATTTCAAGGCTTGTTTTTTCCAAACGTAACAGTTTAAAATCCTTTGACTATGTTCACATTGAGATGCACGCTATTAGTATGCAGAGATTAGAGGTTGACACTTGCTTGTGATCAGCTGCTTTATCACTGTACTCCTGGGTAGGTTATTCTTTCACCTTGTGCACTACAGTTTGTCTTTGCCAGGCTTTCCCATAGCGAACTGCTGTCCTTCCCAAAGCTGCTCTTTAAAATGTGCCTTTTCATTCCTCTGGCATACTTTCTCTGCTCAGCTGTGGGGGTCTGATGTCTTCCCTTTCCCTAAGGGAGCTTCCTATTGAGTTGTCTGCCATGTCTGGCATTCATTCTGCATTAAAGCACTTCTCTGGCAGCAGTGTGGGAAAAAAAAAAAAAGTATTGCTCCTGAAACTCTTCTTCTTTTTCTTCCTGGCAGTGTCTTAAAGTGCCCTTCTGTTTCCTGAAGTTTTTAGATGCCTCTGGACTTTACCTGTGCTTTGCTGGGACTGCAGTGTAACCTGTGGGCAGGAACTGTGTCTTCTCTTTTAGACACGGCGCTCTGTATAACTAGTAGACTTTTCCATTCTTTCTGAATATATTTGCCTGGGGAAAGGGGGATGTCAAATACAGAATTTCTGTAGAGACTGGCATGAAATCTAGCCCACCCTCCCCAAAGCCTCAAAACAAAACCAGAAGGAATGGAAACGGACAACAGGCATGTTCAGAACATTTAGATGTATTTCTGCAGGGAAAAATGCTTCTGATAACTTCTTGGGAATATCTTAACGTACCATATGGGACCACTTACTCCTGATGACTACCAGATGCCCTTGAACATCCAAATAGTTCTTCTAGATTCTGTCATAGAAAAATCTCAGGCAGAAGCCGGGGCTTGCTTGGCAACCTGGTAGGAACCTCTGGTCAATGTGGAAGCTGTTCTCTTGCAACTTTTGTAGTAACTGGGACAATTTACTGGGACGGTAGAGCTGATTTTACTGTCTCGGCTCATCCTTTTCTCTGCTATCTTTAACTTACTGTGATGACTTTTACGTACCCAAACTGCTTCTCTTGCCGTGCTTGTCCTCTGGTGAGGGAAGCAAGGGAGCACCTGGGGTAAGAACAATGTTTAACAGAAGAAGCAGCATACCTAAATCAGAATGCCTTCTCCACTTTGAGGAAGAGCCCAATCCTGGCATTAACTCAAAATTATTTTTTTGTGAATTGCACTAGTTACAAATGTTTCAGGCTTGATACTTGATCAGTAGATACTGGACAGGAAGTCTGATTTTTTTTTTAGCTGACATCTGGAATATTGATAACAGCTAGCCAGATTTCATCCATTTCTTGTGCAAATTGACTGTTATCTCTCAAATACGGTGGTCGTTTTGCTGCCTCATTAATCCAGAGGCATAGTGGACCTTTGGCATGAGTTACTAGCGTGGGATGTGGTTACAACTTTTGGAATTTTGCTTAAACTCACTGACTAGAGAGGCTGTGGAGTATTGAGCCCTTCAGATAACTTCAGGTTGAGGTCACTCCTTGACTTGTTGACACTTTGTAAGATTTGGTGAAGAGAAGTTGATCCCTCTTGACTTCTTTAACTTAAATGCACTTTGCTTTCGCAGTTCTCAAAAGAAAGGGGGAAAGGTCAGTAACTAACAGCACAGAATGGCAGGGACTGATGCATTCACTTGGTCTGTGGACCATTTCTGGGAGATTATGAATGGTTGTTCTTTAACATTGCCAAGTGGGACAGCATGGGAAAGAGCATCCCTCCTGAAGAATATGTTAATATACTCGGAACAGATTAAATTGTCATGAAGATATGAGAGTTGACAGCACCCCAAGTCATCTTCCATGTTTGACTTCAACCCATTAAAGCGAACAGCAGCTCAGGTCTTTCCTTTTCTCACTGCAGGTTAATTTGTCCATAAAAATGTTACTCACACCAAGGCTTTCCTAGCAGTTTCGTTTGGAGGAGGTTTGAGTCTTCAAGCTGATTTTCTTTGTGTTCTGGGCAATAGTTGTCTGGTTTATACTCTGTCTCTTCAGGGAATGTGGTCTGGCCTGTATACAATCCCTCTTCATAGAAACTTGTGTAAGATGTTAACTTCTAAGCATGATCATCAAAGTCTTATTAGTAGATTGAGTACAACTTTGGAGGGAATTGCTTAGGATGTTTTTCTGAGAATTTTGGGAAGAAATTCAGACTAGCTCTCCCTGGAAGAAGAGTAACACAGATGCTTGAGGGAAGGGAAGGTTATTCTCAGGAAGAGTAATTAGCTAACAATTTTCTGTTAGCTGTCCTTTCAGAATGGTAATCCAGGCATTATAAGCTTCCTTTTAGGTTCCTGTTTCCTGAAGAGGAGTGGAGAACTGAACTGTGCTTTCACATGCATGGCTCTAAGCTTTCCAAGGAGAAAAGGTGGTATTGTCTCCACAGCCTTTCTAGTCAGCGAGTTTAAGCGGAATTTCAAAAGTTGTAACCACATCACACACTAGTAACTCATGCCAAAGGTCTGCTGTGCCTCTGGATTAATTGTCTGTCACCTCTACTTCCCTAACTTAAGATCATATGTTAGCGTTTCCATTCCAGATGCCTAGTGTCAAGGAAGGAGATCATAGTTGACATTTGCTGCTTTGGAGAAGTGTCTGGGAGTAATGCAGTCGCTGAAATAAGTAGGATAGTACTGCTGTGGGAATGAGATGCAGGTTTCCCTTTATCTTCACAGCATCTAAACTGGGTTTTGTCTGAATTCCTTGGCAGGGCCCCATGCGATATGCAGTAGCTGTCACTTGTCAGGACTGTGTTACTGATATTCTGACAGTGTTAGGTTGCTGAGTTGGGCCTCAAAAAAAAGATTTTGCCTTCTTTTTCTGCTGTTACCCTTGAACTTATGGAATATTTTGATAATGTTGTTGGGCTTCAGGCTGTGTTTCTGAGGCAATGCTTGTTCTAGGAGATGGCTTCTCTTGTCTGTCAGGCACAAGCATCAGAGAAGTCAGAGTAGATATGAATCTCTTTTTTGTTTGTTTTTGATTTTGTTGTTATTTTGAGAAGCTGCAATTGTATGTAAGGATCCTAGGGTGCCTGTGGGCTGTCAGCTTGGCTAGAAGCCTAAAAGCTGAAGTCTTTCACATCTGAAATATGTACCCTTTATACATGGATTGCATTTCTACCCTGTTCTCCTTCCTCTTCCTTTTTTTT
>NW_009602381.1:0-485 GCF_000690535.1 Cariama cristata | reverse complement strand
AGAGTTCCTCTGTTCATAACTGTGAG
Organism: Cariama cristata; assembly: GCF_000690535.1. Lineage (NCBI taxonomy): Eukaryota > Metazoa > Chordata > Aves > Cariamiformes > Cariamidae > Cariama > Cariama cristata. Next base: position 459 of record NW_009602381.1, on the reverse strand, counting down.
AGGGTTCATACCTTTAATTTAACATCTCTTCTTGGTTCCTGTGATAGACATTAGTCTCATTTCTTCATTGGCAAAACAGTTACTCAAGCCAATGTGCAGTTACTGTATTACACTATATTAATATATATAATACATATATGCACACTATACTAATGTATAATATAGTAGGTAGTCACTATACTATAACAGATGTAGAGGATTATTGTTTTCTTGTCTCACCTCACTTAAACCAGCACCTATATTGTTAAATAATAATGACAGTTACATTAACAACAACAATAACAAATTTAAAACTCTTCTTGATCTGGTTTTAAGAGATAATTTTGGTCTTAAAGATAATTTTCTATTTTGTTAAATTTTATGCTGTCTTAAAAGCAGACTTTTTCAATCAGAAACAATATAGGTTTTTTTCATCTACTGCCAATAACATGGAATTTTACTTAGCAAAGGAGAAAGCTA
>NW_009602380.1:4531-25597 GCF_000690535.1 Cariama cristata | reverse complement strand
TTCAGGCGGGGCGGCGTCCGCCACGAATGCGTAGTTCTGTTCACCAAACACAAAACGTAATGCTGGTTTGAGACACTGGGAATTAAAACACTCTTCCTGTTGTAAAATGGCATTTCACCGGGTTACGAGAGGGGAATCACTAGCCTTCAGTTCCTCCCTTAGCTCAGATAACAGTATGGGTGATCCGGCTAAATTTCTCTTTGTGGTTTTAACCGAGTATTTGGAGTCACGTGCCACGCTCTTTGGCAATGTCGGATTCTCAGTAGCTCCATTGACTTCCCTAGGCTATACCTGCAGGGAATTTTGGCTCCAGAAGAGAATTTGCCAGGTATTGACAGGTCTCTGGGTGAGCACGGTCGCTGACCGTGGTTAAAAATTATATTTAAGGGGAACCCATGTTTCAGCAAAGGGTGAGTTTAGCTGACATTTCTGTTTATTCAATAGTATTGTAGTTAAATGCAGATTTTTAATAAATATTTGTTTCCTCATAGTTTCATTCACTCATCATACGTTCTGACTGTAGTACATACATTATTTCTACGCCTTCATTCTCATGAATGAAATACAAAAATGAACAGTGAAATAAAATAATTATAAAACTAAAAATGCTCCACTGGTATACAAACACTATCTATCTAGCAGACCTGTTACGTCTGTGTTCATGCCCACAAAGAAGCCAAAGTAAGAGGATGATGATGCATTTAAACACTCCAATTCAAGAAACGGGCAGCATTGAATTAGCTTGTGTTCCATTTCTGCAGGTGCACCACGGTTGGCTGGGGTCCCTTGTAAGAGTCAGTGTAGAAGATGCAATGTATAGTATCCTGCTACTTTTCAGGAGGTTACCTTCCCTCCATGAGGTGTGCAGAGAAATTTGTAAATACATGTAATGTGTTGATTTCACTGGATCTGTGCTGACTTCTTTCAGCTGAATGTCTGGAATCTGGCATAAAAATCCATATTGCTTGGCAACTGTTTTATTGACCAGGTTTTTCTTCTGGAAAGAACAAAGGAAGCAGATGGAAAGCTTGCAGAGCGTGTTGTCAGGATGCAAAATGATGAGTGTTCAGCTGCAGCAGCAGAGCTGCTGGTGTGAGAAAAGATGAGGTGGAAAGGTGGCCAATGCCATCTCTGTCAGTGAGCACGATGAAAACAACCCTAAAAAGATCTTGCAGTATTACATACACATTGCTCTTCTGGGAAAATTTAAAGTAGAAATTTGTCATGTTCTGCCCTATAGGTGATAAGGTACCTGCTGTGTAGTCCAAGGAGGAGTGGAAGAGGGGTTGTTCTGCTTCCAACTACTCCTTGTATCCATCCCTAGCTGATTTGTTCAACTGCTAGCTCCCTTTCTGGACCAGTTGTTCCTGTGACCTGCCAGACTAGAGGCAACCAGAATGCAAAGGGTGGAAGCTGCACTGGTAACATCAGCATTGGCTCCTGCTCCCTTGGCGAGCACTAGGTTTGCTTCTCACAGAGAAAACTTACTCTATAGGTGGGATGCCACATAATTATTCCTTTCCTTTATCTACCCTCTCATCTCCATTTAAAGTGACTTTCATTTCTTCTTGAGCTGATGGTGAGATAACAAAGATTAGAAGACTTCATAATTTGATCCACGCCCAGACACTCACTGTTATCCCCTGCTTAGCAGATGACCATAAAGTCTTTCATAATTTGTGGATGAAACAGCAAAATATATGTGCAAATTATTATTATTGTTATTGTTAGGCTATATTATCTCTCATAGTGCTGTATTGTGAATTATAAAGTATTACAAAGATGCTATGTAAAATAATTATCTTGTTAATAAAATAATGTGCATGGGGAGGTACTGAGGATTATCTAAGTATGACCATAGGACAGGTAAGCTATTCCTGCCAGGTACTGCAAATGGTTTCTGGCACATAAAGGTTACATGCAGCTCACAATGTGATCAAGAACCAACCTCCAAACCCTGACTTTTACATTTTGAAAATGGAGCAGGAATCCTTCTCCTGTAGGCCTTTTAAAAAATTATTTGCTGTGCCTCTTCCAGCTGTGAAAGAAAATGGATTTTGAAGGAAGTGGATGAATTTTTTGGGATATACATTATGGATTTGAGAAATATTAATTAGGAGTGGACTTGCAGACTTATTTTTTTCTGTTCTTTCAAATGCAGATGGGGATGAGAAAGGAGGGTCTGCTGTGCAAGAAGAGATGAATTAGACTTTCAACACTGTATTTTAATCTAAATGTAATACTGGATTTCTCCACCTTCAGCAGCTTGAAGGTTTTTTTGAACACATCATTGCTCATAGAACATTGAGGTTGTAGGTTATGCTGACTGAAATTACTGCTGCTTAAACTATCTGTTGAAATGTGTTGTGAAAAACATATACTTCATGTATTTGTCCTGGAATGTAAGCGTGAGAGGCAAAATAAGAATGAACTAAAAACCCTTCTTCTAATATATTTAAGGGCCTTGGAATTATTTAATCTTCCTCTTTCTATGCTCTCTGGTGCATTTCAGTCATGACATCTGTGTCTGGAGATTCTCTGTGGGACTTGAAATATTTCTTGCCTAATTTCAGAGCAAAGACATCAGGTTGGTGTTGGCTGTATCATTTGCAGGTATACGTTGGCATGTTCATATTAGACTGTAGGGTTTTTTTTAGAATTGTGCTTCTGAAATTTCTTAACTCTGTTCATTTCTCTCTCTGTTCTTCCTTGGAAGGCCATGATTGTGCTCACACTCACTAAAAAGATGCGAAGCCTAGTTACACCACTGTAGGCCAAGAAGAAGCAAATGGGGCCATGCTGTTGCTTCAGCCTCTGCTTTAGAGTTTTACTTCTGCTGCGTCCTGTGAATTGTGATATGTAAACCTCTGTTGGCCATAAATCCCCAGTCTTGTCAGAATGAATGCAAATCATAAAAGGGAAAGGAAGGGTAGGATGCATTTTAATGTTTTTAAGCTTTGCTGAGGACATCTGGCCTGTGGTGATTTGCTTAAAAGAGGATTAATTGTAATGCAAACTCAGGAAGAATGGGGATTCTTTAATGACAAGTGTCAAGTATACAGGAAATGTATTGTTTATAGGAGCCAGTAGAATCAAAACAGAATTATAAAACCTTTCCAGGATCTCCCTGATGTTTCAAAATGCTTCAGAGAAATCCATTAGATTTGAAGAATTTCCCCAGCAGTAATTCTTGGTGTAATAGAGTTTTGTCTGCCATGTCTTCCATTTTAATAAAGAACTTTGAAATCCAAAGTTACAGCAAATGAAGTGAGGCTAAATTGCGTTTGCCTTACGCACAGAAGTGCTTTGCACAAACGCAGTTTTGTCAGCAAATACACTGTTATGCATTAAATGAGAGTGTGCCATGTAATTAAATTTCCATGTTCTGGCTTATTTGTTGCAGATATAGACATCATTATGGACGTGCAACTTTATTCCTATGGAAGAACATCTGCAGACCCACAGCCTTACTACCTGAAGGAGGAATCACTAAACCCAGGCATATCTACCTGGTGAGCTGGAGGCTGGTACAGAGGTATCCAAGCTAGAGAGATCCTAGCCAGTGTGGATTTCCAACGTGGCTCTGAATGCAGCCCAGCCATTTTTTGTCAAGTATGCTGAGACTAATAAACCTGCCCCAGAAGAGTCTTTGGCTGTGGTCCTGCAGATATACACGGGGACAGATTCATAATGTGAACCAGATCTGTGATACACTTTCTGAAAGGTGACACTGCACCAATTGGATTTTCTAATAACAACAGCACTCGCTATTTTTTAAAATGAAATATCAAGAACAGAAAAGTGCTGATTTCAGATTAATATGGAGGTCAGCTATTACAGTCTTTCTGTGAAATAAATATTGGATACTAATAAATAAGTGACAGTACACTCTGAAATGTTAGAAGACTTTGGCTTTTTGTTCTGAGAATCTGCTTTTGTAGAGCATCAGATAAGAAGGCTTTATTTTTCCCTGTCCCCTTTAGAAATTTTTTTGAGAATATGAGGTTAAATGCCAAGACTGTCAGGAAAGTAGTTGCGTGGTCAGAAGTGCCAGGGAAAGTCCTGTCTGGCAGCAGGAGCTGTATTTTCTAGAAGTCTATGTATGAAGGAGATTCAGGACAGCCAAGCTCCTTTTTTTTGTTTTTGTTTTGGTTTTTTGTTTTGTTTTCCTCATTTCTGTAACTAACTGCTTGTGAGACCTAGAGCAATAAGCAATTAAAATTGTCAGCTCCAGTAAGACAAAATCCCCAAAAGGCAGAAGGAGAGGGATCAAAATGTTTCTACTTGGTAGTAATCTTTGTTGGATTGCTTGCTGCTTTAGGTTTAGGCTTGCTTCCAAACAAAACATGCATTTAAGATGACAAATGAAAAAAAAAAAAATTGAAATAGTAATAAAATTTCCATCATTTGAGTTTTTTTTTTCAGGAAAATAACTGCATGAATTTACTACAAATTTGTGAATCACATCAGCTAATAAAAATGTGTACTTTTGGCAAAATATTTTAACTGAAGCTACTATGACCTTTCCAAGTCACTTCACTTTTCACTGTCTCCTTTCACATGTACGTACAAGCAGCACAACAGTATGTTCCAGCTAAAAAGAGGGGCACATACAGAGTTTGTGTGTAGTAAAAGTATTTCATACTTTGCCTGCTCTTCTGACAACCTTATACTCACCTTGTGCTTTTGTGCTACTCATTTTTCCAGAAAAGCATCCTGCTGCCATCAGAGGAGGAGCGCCTGCCTCGCTGGGGCCAGGACCCCCTCCGGGGCAGAGCCGGAGTGTAGCCAGGCACTCCTGGGACAGCCCTTCACAGCCACCATGTGTGGGTGTCCGATCCAGCAGTGCTGGCTGGTGAACAGAAATCCAAATCGTCGTCGTCGTCGTCGTCGTCATCGTCATCGTCATCGTCATCGTCACTCAAAACAAGTGCATTCCCCCTTCATTCTGACCATGCTTAAGACTGGGTTCAGTGAAAAGATCTGAATCTCTCCTTTTAAGGCACATTTTGCATCATGTTTCTTTAAAGCTTCCCTTCCACTTCCACAATCAGCTGATTACAATTAAAAGTAATGGAGAGGGTCACTCTCAGCAGTTGCTAATGGCAGCTAATCCATTACAGGAGGGGAAGTAAACAAGTATCTCATCCAACTGATACAGGAAAGAGCTTTTGAAGAGTTAGATTGTAATTGCCCAGACTAGAATTTGGCTATGATGATGCATTTAACACCCCTAATCTTACAGGAAGAGCCGTGGGATCCTTGGTAACCATGTGAGTGGTTAGAAATTTGGTTTTATGTCTTGTCCAACAGAAGTTTAAAAAAAGAAAAAGGAAGGAAGATGTGGATACCTGACAGTGCATGACTAAATGGGTCATGTTCATTGCATGTTTTCTCACTTTGTCAGGAGCACCTGGTCAGGATCCTTTTCACTGTCACAATTTTTCTGCTGAGCAAGCAGCAGAGTTATTATCAGCATGCTTGCAGATGGCTTACTTGAAGGTGGTTGACAGATCCCAAGCAGAGATTTAACTGGACATCTGGACAACACAGCCCTTCTGCACATCACTTGTATTTATTATCTTGATTGCAACTGTATTGAGACACCAGTTCCAAACAAGAATCTTTTGCTGGACGTGGTGGGGATTTCTGGGTGCTGGTATTCCATGGAGGAGGGTCTGAGTGGGTGTTAGGACACATTGTTCTTTGTGGTGTTTGGGAGCAAGAAATTGCTGTTGGACCTGTGCATGCTTCTGTCCCTGAAGGTTGATCCCATGAGCAGCCTCCCATAGGCAACTGGCTGGGTTGAGCCATGTGCTCCTCACTGCACTGAAGGCTCCCATGTGCCCTGAGAAAGCCCTATCCCCAAAGCATAATGCACAAAGACAGGTCCTACCTGAAGTATCTAGAGTTACAGTGAAGTGGAAGGGACTGCAGATGGTCCAAAAAAGGTGGCAGGGGAAGCAGAAAGAAACAGTAAGTACCTCTACTGCTGGGGGCAGCTGCTGGCCTGAGCGGTGGTGGCAGTCCCTGGGTTAACAATGATGCACTGTAAGCTTCCAGTGTCAGATTTGCAAAAGCAACCTGCCGCAGGCTTCCCGCATTTACTGCTGATTACAGGCACCACATTGTTGCACTTTCTGTGGCTTTCCCCTAAGCTGCTTCATGTTTAACTGTATTTTTTTGAAGCGTGGAAAAGCATTGCTGCTTGCTGTGAAGGGCTGAGAGAGGATCTCATCATCCTCACCGCTTGAAATCTCGTGAGGTCCCTTTCGATAGCCATGGTTTCTTTCTCCTACCCCATAGAAAGCATTACATTATGATAATATTAAGACTGAGTCCTGATGCAGGCTGAAATCTGGAATTGCTGAAGTTAAAGCTATGTAGGCTGACTTAATGCTGCTTCTCTGTGGGTAGTCTTTGGCTACACAGCCTGAAAGGAAAGCATTTCTATTTGGCTGCTGCCACCCAGGTAATCAGCTCCCTACCACCTGGAATAACTGCAATTAATTTTTCAGACCTTCAGAAGTGGGACAGGAGAGATTTCTTCTCTGCTGTGTGAGAAGGTGCAGCTGAGCAGGGACTGGGTCAACAGAAGCTGATGTTTCACCTGCTCCATGCTGTGTGTTGTTCAGTAGCATTTTGGCTAAAACACCATTCAGAGACCTGCCCTTTCTTCTCCTTTGCTTTCCTGCAATTGGGCTAAGAGTGGGAAGCAATGCCCCTTTAAGTGGCCCAGTGATGCTGATGGGTTTATAGTGGGGAGCTGAGACAAGCTCTCCCCTGCCACCTCCCTCTATTCTGAGAGGGGGGAGAACAAGGAGGCAAGCACCCATCCATAAGTACCACTGTCCTTCTAGGGTCCTACAGAGTTTGTCCATGCTACAAGACAAAGTGGCTTCACTCCATCGCATGGGCTCATCCCAGCTAGTCTGGCTCAGGTTAGTGATGTGCTACTTCATTTATTCTGGAGAAATGCATATTAACCATTCAGTAAATTCCACTATTAAGAATGAAATCCACAACTTAGGGGTTATCTAGATTTATAAGTGTTTTGTAACTTCCACATGACTGAGGGCCTCAACCCAGGAAATATTGTGGATATTGTTTGGGTTTTTTGTGGTGCTTATACTGGATGATATATTTTGCAGGATGAGGACCAGAAGTGACATTTGAAATATCACAAGTAGCTAAGAACAGTACTGAACTCATTTCCTTTCACACTTAGTACTTTTTTTTTAAATAACTTTTTAAAAATAAATTAAAATAATTTTTTAATTAGCAGACTCAGTAGCCCAGTCCTACTGTGTTCTCTAGCACACATTTGTCTTTGAATGGGAGACTTGATTTTTTTTTTCTCATAAGCTTAGATGTAAACTTGTCAAATAACAGGCTAGTTAAAAATGTCAGCCGTTTTCCTGAGAAAATTTCTCTGCCCCAGCAGGAAAAACTACCTTTTTAATAGCCAATGTAAAAAAATTAAAACATCTTGATGGGTAATTTATGTTTAGACTAATGCCCCTCCTTCTTTTTTTTGTCTAAAAAGCATGACTAGTTCTATGTACTTTGACAAAACATATAACATGAAAGCAACTAAGCAATCTGCAAATATTCCTCTCTTTACTTGTATTTACAATAGCAAGATATTTTCAAAGGCTCTATGGTGGCTTTATTTCTGTTTCCAACTTCTGAATGTTGACTAAATTATTGTCACACTGCTACAGCTTTTCCTGTTTACTTTGGTACCTGTCATGTCAAACAGCATGAAATCCACTGCTTGCATGCTTTATGTGGGGTTGGACTTTACCTCTCTGGAGAGGAGGAAGATGGTTTTTCTAGTACCTCAGAGATTAAAATACTTTTTCTTACTCCTGGGAAATCAGCAAAATGTTTCTCTGAATAAATGATGCATTTGAAATCTTAGATAAACATATGAATATTCTGGGATTTTCCTCAAGATGGAAGACATTTATATTCTTAACACATGTAAATTTTTACTGTGTTTGCTGTGGGAAATGACATTTTTACTCTTGGTGGCATCCGTGGAGATAAGAGGCTCATTTTTGTTATACAAGTAGCCTAAGAAGAAAAATCATCCATTTTGCATATTACCAAAGGGAGGAGTGGGGTATTTTACTTATTTCCTTCTGGGAAAAAAGCTAAATAGTGATTTATTTATTTTTTTTTTTTCCCCTGTGTGTGCTTGTAAGGCACACTATTGTAATGAGAAATAGTAAGTGTCCCTCTCTAATTGAGCCTGATGAGGACCTTAAATTTAAATCAGGAGCAACTCCATTTGAGTCAGCACTACTATCTGAACTTAAAAGGAATTATAAAAAAACAAAACCAAAACACAACAACAAAAACAAAACCACCCAAACCTCCTTTCTTCTGATTTTTAAAAAGTTGTTGATTTTAGTGTGACTTCAGTTCCAAAACTCAAGGGTGCTTTGGAATCTGGGAGTTTCACAGCCTACTAACCAATTACTTGTCGCAAAAGAGTGGTTTGGGGTTGCTCAAAGAATCACTGTCAGAGGTATTAGCTGAAATGGTTTTAATATCAATTAATAAAAGTGCAACTTAACAAAGTTCAATGGCAAGGTTCACTCTATTACTTACTACATGAAAGGATTATACACAGGAAAGATCAAGTTAAAATAGAGCTGAAGTGATTTACACAGAGACCTGAGGTAAAAGGGGAAGGGGTAAGGGAGAACCTCCCATTGAGTCATGAGGTTCAGAGTAGACCCCCTTGCTTTTCAAATGCCTTCTCAGAGATGAGTCTAGGTGCAGCTGGATCTGCCCCTAGTCCCAGACTTGGTCAGTGGTTTATGTCTAATAGATACCAGGAGTGGGGTATTTAGTGGTACTTTTCATCTAACAGCACTTAATTATTGACTAATTTAACATCTACAAAGTAATTCAATGGGATTTACTATGATCCTAACAGTGACTTAAATTGTTATAGCATATTTGAATCGATTCATACATGCATGCACACAAACACAAAGAGAGAGAGATAAGTATAGAGACATATGTATAAAGGAATAAATGTATAAAGATAGGTATACCTGTTAGAAAAATTTCCCTCAAGTTTGGTGAAATACTCACTGCAAATGCCTTGGCATTTCTCAATGGGCAAGCGTTGAGTCTCAAGGAGTGAAGGATTTTCAACCCAGGATCCATTGCCTGCTTTCAGCAGAGATCCTCCGAACTTCACAAACTTGAGAGTTCGTGAGCTCTGAGCGGCGTCCCACTCAGAGGGAGATGCTGGTTGTAGCCTGTTGCAGTCCAAGAGAGCTCATAGGGTCTTGCTTATGACTGCTATTTATAGATTCACAAGATGACTGACTTCAGTAAATTTCCATTCTAGCCACAATTTGAGTCAGTAATTGCTAGAATTCTCAAAATTCCAGTAGCAGTGATACCGTGTTTTGCTCAAGCTACAATTCAGATAAGGGATGTACCGAGGCCTGTTTTGCTTGAGCTACCAAGACTTGTTTTTCTCGAGAGACAAGGCTGTTTTGCTCGAGCTTCTAGCCTTGGCCAGGCGACAGAAGTTCCTAGTACAGTCAGTATTATTTCATCCTTAGCTGCAAGTTTCTGTTATGGTCAAGGGATGCTTAACCACCCAACTCATTACACAAAGGCTAAGGCATGAATTTCTGAGATCGTAGTGAGGCCCAGAAAAAGAGGAGAAGAAGAGAAATGCACCACTACATTACTTGTGTGTTTTGTTTTGTTTGGTTTTCCTATAATAATGTGCTAGTAGGAGGGGCTGCTAAAATCTTTCTAAGAAATTTAAAATGTTTGCTAAAATCTTCATCAGTATTTCAGTAATAGTTAAAAAGTATTTTCTCTCCTTAGCATGTCTCCTGATGAGAACAGACATGTAGATAAACTTTTCTTGACAGTGAGGCTTGCCCTTGGTGGTTGGTACACGAATAATCACAGTCGAAGGGGCTGGAAGGGCTCTGTGCTGTTTGTAGGGTGCCTGCCCCATGTGAGAGCCTGCTCCAGCTGAACCCCTCTATGACAGCTTACTAAAAACTGGTAAGCCTGTGATAAATTACCAAAAAAAGTAAAAGATAAATGGATGTGTCTGATGTCCTGCAGTAAGACACATGGTAATGCTCTGCTGTCCACGACAAAGTGTTGGTGAACTCCCTTTGCCTGCCTTACCTTTGAATACACTATGGCAAAAGTCACATGAATAATAATATTTTAAAATCTGCATTGTTTGCCCTCAATCAACACTGCAAAATGGCCTTTTAATCTTTGGGACTTATACTTACTGAGTTGCTCAAAAATGGCAATTCATAAGTTCTGATAATGTAATATTTGTGTAATATTGTACACACTTCTATAATGCTTCATTTTAAAATTCCATAGTAACTGGCCTCAGTGATGTTACTGCAGTGTATGTGGATCACTGTAGTTTTGGTGTGTGGAGGTTGTTTGTTTGTTTACTGTATCTTAATTGGAGCTACTTCTTTGCCAGAAATCTCTCTCTTTTTAACACAATATGCCATGAAAGTTAAAAGCAGATTTTACAGCTATAGAAAACTGCACATGTTATACTTTCAATTGCCACAGAGTGGCAATGTTTCAGAAAATTTTATTCAAGTCTGCCGATCGTACTGTTGAACCCCAGCAGTGGGCTGATGGTGGAGGGTTTCCCTGTAACCCTCTCTGTACTCTGCATAAATCAGTGTGGCAGGGACAAGCACCAGTTTCAAGAGGCAGGAGGAATCCACTAAGATGCTGGGGAAGAGAACTGCAGTGCTTGAGGGTGAGGATAGGGTAGAAGGATTTAATTATATTTTTAAAAATTCTCATCATCTTTTTAATTGGGATGGGAGAAACCAGCATTGCTGCTTTCTGAGCTCTTCATGTTCTCTTCCTGATACTTAGGATTTAGGGGATCCTTTCTTTCCACCCTTGCCGTGTCCTAGTCAATGTATTTATTTTATCTAGGGAAAATCCAAACTGTGCCTTTTTTTTGAAGCTGAACAATGGGCAGAATGGCATATTTACCTGCTTCTCTCACGTTTATATCCAAATATTCTGTAATGCAAAAATAATGTGTCATATTACCATACTGAATTGCAATAAGACAATAACGTCTTATTAGAAGCTAAACAACCTATGTTTACCAAAGTGAAGTAATCGATGTTCACATAGATACAGTCTCAACCTCTCAATGCACTGGGCACTTGTGCCTGTTTGAAGCTTTACTCAGATAAATGCCTATAAAGGAATAAATGCTAGTATAATTTCTCAGATTTGCCATATTTGACAAAGACCAGAGACATGACCAGCCAAAACCCTGGATCCAGCTAGCTTCAAGCTTAGTTACAATCTTGTAGCACAGGCAGCTATCTCAGTATTTCCTCAGCATCCAGATTGCCTTACAGAATTATTCTGTATTTAAGTATTAAGGTGAAAAATAAAATTAATGAGCTGGATTTTGGCTAATCTCTGGGATTATGTTTTGACATTATGCCCTGTAATTGTTGAATGTCAGTCGTATACCAGCTCCTTGATGATGAGTATAAAGGAACTGGAATTCCAGCTTTATGGAAACATGGAATTTAGGAAAACTTGTTACTGATTAGTACACACTGCTGCCCCATGTAAGGACACACAGTTGTGGATGTATAAAATGCCTTTCCTTTTCCCTGGATCTGGTCCCTTTTCCTTCCGCTTTTGCCTAATCTTGAGGTGGAGCCCTCAGGCTCTGCAAACATGCCTGCCCTGGCCTGACTCTCTCCATCAGGTAAAGGTACTCAATACATACTGGTCAAGACCCTGGGGTAACTAAGCAATTTGCCAGGTATGAAATCAAGCCCTAAAGAGAGATTAATGAGGCGTGAAGGTACTGAGCACATCTATGCGTACAGGAGTAGTCGCTTATGCATTTTATCCCCTGCAGAACTGCTGTGGAGTAACACAGGCAAAAAAGGAGAGGGTGAGGTGTGGCATTAACAAGTGCTGCTGTGAAATTGCTGCAGTGCTTCTGCTTGTAAGAGAAGTAAAAACAAAGTTCAGCAGACCCAAACTGAAGCTTTTTTCCAGCTATATTCCTCCACTTCTTCACCCTAATAAATAAGGGAATAAAGGATTAGAGGACTTCAAATTTTTCAGTGGTGTGGAAGATTATGCTCAATACTTAGCTTTTATTTTCACCCATAAACAAAGTCCAGGGGGATATTCTGGCTACAGCTGTGAGAAGATTTATACTGTCGATGTCAATTTTCGGAGCACTTGGTGAATGGGTTGTACACCTATACACTGGTGTAGTTTTGTTCCATCTGTATCAAGTAGCCCAGTGTATGTCCCTTTACAATCACTGTAATTTGAGGCACATCTCTGAAAGTCCCTCCCAACCCATGGACTAACCTGAGCAATAGCAATTAATAGACGTGTCCCACCAATTCAGTGATACTCTTTTTAAATCTTACCAAGTTTGCATAGAAATACTTTAGCAGCTATTAGTTTCCAATGACATTCATGTTTCTGAGGGGATCTTAAATTCATTGAAGGGTTTTCCTTACTCACTGTAGAATATTAAGCAATAGAGTTATCTTTGATGCCAATTTAATTAATTCTGCTGCAAGACACTAATGTATTCGGAAGGCTACCACTGATATTACACACTTACTGTATCACTTATAGCTAGTCTAATTTAGTGTGCTGCACTTGTATTGATTTTTACTTTAGCAAAATACAGTCAGACAATAATGCATGGATTTGGAAAAGCTTTATAGTTCATAAACATTGGCACATTCCTATTTGACTTTGTCAGCAAAAGAAAATTAGATCAAACAAGGAGCAATGATGCATTTATTGCTTTGGGAGCCTCTAGTTCAGAACTTGACATTGATAAACTGTTATAATTAATTATTTCCATTTAATGAGATGGTATACACTATCAGGAAATATGAGCTTAGATGTCAACATATTATATTGACCATCTTCCTGTATTAATTAGAACATGCCTTGATGGCGTCTTTCCTTATGTATGACTAAAAGGGAAATGTAGTGAATTTTGCTTATGTGCCTCACCAACAGCAGAATTGAGGCAATTCATGCATGCTTACCCACAGCAACACTTACACGGAGTCAGAGAATGTTTTTCAGTGATAAAGCAGAAGGAATTGGGTTAGTGAACTTCTTGGCTCTATTCCTGGATTTGTCATTGAGTCAGGCAAGTCATTAAACACAGTTTGACTCCAGCTTACCTATCTGTTTAATGGAGATAGTAATATTTTCCTGTTACAGAGAGAGATTTTAAGGCTTAATTAATTAATATTGTGGAGCTCTTTGCCATACTCAAATGAAAGTCAAAATATTGTTTAGCATAGGTTAAAGTGTATGAAAACAAAGTGTAATCTGATAGTGCTCTAATTTTATGCATTTTTACTGAAAATTAAAATAATTTGATTGCACTGATGCTAACATTAAAATACTTCAGAGTTATTGGAGAGCTCATACTAAAAATGAGTGCCATAATAGTTTACAGACTTGCATGTAAAACAGTAAGAATAGCTGGTTACTGATGCTGCTTTCATTTGATGATTTTATTTTGCTTTACAAGTGCAGAGAAAGTGCCAGAAAAATAAAAAATTGCAGGATGTTTTGACATTAATAGACACTAATAAGTGGTACTCAATGGAGCTGCAGAATAAAGTGATTAAGTAGGTCAGTTTACTTAAAGAATAGGGAATAAAAATAAGGCTAAAACAGAGGTGTAAATGGGTAGAAAGCATGAAGTTCACAAAACACAGCAATGTTTGTACAGCTGTGCCCAGGTAATGCACTGGTAACCACAAAAGAAAAGTACTGTTAATGAAAAACAGTCAGTCTGGCAAAAGAGGGTATTTAAGATGTGCATTGGATTCCTACAGCACTATATATGGGGAGAAGGAGCAAAAGCAAGTACTTCATCAGCTTATGGTGATTGATCTCAAGACCTCAAACTGCTATGCTTCTGCCCTCTGCCTGGTGCCACATCAGGCTATTGCAATGCCTGTGTCTCATTTGAAAACTGGAGAACTAGAATGTGTTGCTACCAGTCAAGGGTTTTGCTTACTCGTCAGGCTATCTGCCAGACTCTTGCTTGATCACCTGCTTTGGATGAGGACTCTGTAATAATAAGCATCAACTTAAATGTCCACCTGCGTGTATTCTGCATGGATAATGATCTTAGCAGTAAGTTTTTGATTCACTTCATTACTGTTCAATCTCCTTTCTTAAAAATATTTTCCAACATTATTAATTCCATTCCAGTGAAAACAACACAACTATCTTTGGTTTCTTCGATGTCGACTCTGCTTGTGAGACTCTGGGAAGAAAATGGGCATTTTCAAGCTCATTTGAGCCTTTGCAGCTACAGAGTCAGGCACTTTTTTTCCTATCATTGCAACAATGATCTTCTTGCTAGCACAGTAACGAGCTTCTCCTTTCTGATATCTGTTGTGCTGACTACTTGAATCAATATCGCATCTTAAAATGATGAGATACCTTGATTCAGGTTGGATGGATCAGTGCCATGAGGATGATAGACAGATACCTTGCAGACAAGTCTCTGAGTCTTAGCACGCACTGAAAATTATCCTGGAAGTTTGTCTTTTCTGTGTTTTCATCTGGGTGTTGTCTGTCTTTTTAGTTTTCTCCTATTTTCCACAGGAATTTCAGTTGACCTCAGTATGTTTGGTGTTTTTTTTTTTTTTCTGGCACAGTCAGATTTTTGTAATAAAGTGTACTGCCATATATAACGGGATCCAATCTCTGTCAAATGTAATTACTTTGATAGCAATGCATTCAAATCCACCTTGATATTGGAACATTACTTGTTTCACTCAGTGATGGGACAGACACTGCAGAGGTTTTTTTAATATGCATCATTTCACAAGGGCTTTCATGGTCAAACATTTGCAACAAGGCTTACTTAAATTTGTGTTTCACTATTCTGAACACCAGTAAGTATCTGTACCTTTCTGCTAACCATTTATGTGTGCTACTGAAATCATGGAGCCCTCTTAATTTCAAATTGTCCAAGGTCAAAAACCTTCCAAAGTTAGAAGCAGGCCTGAATGAAATCCCTGGGAGCAAATATCTAATGAGACTTGGAGAGGGGGTGTGTAGGGCTGCCCAAGGTAGGATGGGTTGAAAACGAGTGTGAACCCCAAAGCTGGAGTATTTTTGACACATCTGTGAATTATCTTCAGTCTGACCTCATGAATTTTGTGGGCAGATTTCTTAAGCCTTTTACACTGAATAAATGGTATTTTCTCCTATAAATTATTCCACTGACTTGAGTAGATGTTTGTTACAGGAATGTGATGTTCCAATGGCGTAAGCCGTTGTCAGAAAGCAGTCACGGCACTTCTCACATTTCAAACAGGGAATTTCACATTTTCACTTCCTTTGCTGAATAGAAAATGTAAGGTATACCAGTTCTCATGAGCATCACCCTTTATTAGTTGCTTCTGGTTACACTTGGGTTGTGAGAATTACTGTACCAAGGTGCCTTTGTTTTCAGTGAGGTTTAGTCCCCCGCATGTATCTGGGTCATGTCAGCTAGCAGTCTACTTCAGAGGGCTGTTTCCATGCATAGCCTGAGTAAAGCTGCACATTTAATTATTGCAGCTGAAGCTATTATGCTTGTAAACACATTACCTCTGTCAAAGTCCCCATAATGTCATTTTGATGTTTTCTACACGATTGATCTACCTCCTGCTTTGTGCAGATTTCCTAAGCTGACAGAAAATGTCAGAGCTGTCTTGTCCAAAAGCATCGGACCACTCCAGCCATTTCATAGCTGCCTCTGGTTTTACAAGGCATTTGGCGTGTACTCGAACAGCTCTGTAGATGCCCGTTTGATGTGTAATGTGCAGCCTCCCTGGGCTCCAGAGTTTTACCCTGAGCTGATGCCAAGGTTCTACTCTATGATATGGAAATGCCAAGGTAATTTCATGCTTTTTAAAGCTCTATGAATATTTTTAATTATGACAAAAATGCTGTGGAAATGAAGATTGTTCTGGGTTTTACTATTGCATGTAGCTTTGTATGACACTAATTTCATAGCAATTTAGTTCATTTGGCATTTTGAGATTTGTGGGTTGTCTGGAAGCATGAGAAAGTGAACCCCATATTCGTCATGGATTTGATAACCTTGGCTAAGCTAATGCAGGGACTCTTCTGCAGAGTGCCAGCAGTGCTGGATATTTTTTTTTTTTCCCCCTGTCGCCCCCATTGCAGGCTGACAGTCTCTAGACTCTGAAATGCCTCTGAAGCACAAGCTTTCCCCACACTACTTCAGTAGACTTCAACGCTACCCTGTAAGGACCATGTGGGTCAGGGTAGGAGACAATACATTAACCTTTGTCAGCTCAAACTTTGGTTTCTCTTCAGAAACTGTGGCAGTTTTTTCCTTACTACAAAACAGAAAGGATTTTATAGACTCAGAACATCAGGTGATTTCCTTTAGGACACAGGAACTCCATAACTGAATAAAGAACCCTAGTTTACTAGGTTGATAATTGTACTTAATTTGGACAATGTGTGTCTTCATATGTATTATCCTACCTTGAGCATTGGGCTGGGCATAGCTTTTGGTGTGCTACCATTGAGATTGGGTAAGGACACTAGCAAGAGTGTACTTCATGGGGAGAGGACAGGCATTTGGTTTCTCCTTCAACTCTCCCCATCTAACCTAGGTCAATGTCACTGCAATCAGCTCTCACCCTCTGCCCTTCTCCAGCATTAGTCAAATAGGTTGTTTGAAAACACACATTGGTTTTGACTGTGGTGAAGCAATCAACAGCCCAGGCAGAGCTATCACCTGTGGAGTCATCCCTTTGGTGTTGCTCAATGGCTGGTGGTGTACACAATGCTGCCTGGCACCCTCGGGAGGGGCTGGGTGGAGAGTGAACACCTGTACAGGCAAGCACTGATGGCCCAAGGGGCAAGAAGGTTGCAGACCTGCTCAGGGGACTTGTGCTCATCCCATCTGAGACTTCAGCTGCTCTGTTGAAGAAAGAGGAGTTGGTGCTGATTTCAGCTGAAGGCCGCAACTAAGGGCTCTGCTGCTTCTAATTCACTCGGATGGCATGGCTACCTAACTGACTTTCTCAGGTCTGCTAGCTTTCTTCTGATTTAAGGGGTTGTTGCAGATCTCAGGGTAGGGACAGCAAACCACAGCCTTAGCATATTTTCATACCCAGCTCTTTCTAGATGAACTGTGAAGGAATATTCCTAGCGGTGAAAGTCATGTTAGAAAAAACAGTTTGCTGACTCATCATATCAATCTCTATTAAGTTACTTTCCAAAAAAATAAGTAAGGCATCCTAGGTCTGATGAAGTCAATAATGCAACTCCCATTAGTCTGAGAATGTGTTAAGTTCATAATTGATGTATTTGACATATTAATGTGCTAATTTGTGTAAACTGGATAGACTGTATGTGTTTCTTGAGATGATCGAGAAAAAGGCAATTAGACTATTTTTTTGATTAAGATCTTGCAAGTAGGTATGTAGTGGGTCTGAGGGGAGGGGAAATTCCATAAAGACGTTCCAACACTTATATAATTGAAAAAGCTTTTCTTTCCCTTCCTGCTGTTGAACGTTTTTTCCAAATACTTTGGAATGAACCTATATATAATGTACAGGAAGGCAAAAATGAAAAAAAAAAAAAAATTCTGCATCATACTGTCCTTTGTGTTTAACACTTTCTGACCCCTAAGATCTTGAAATGTTAAAGACTGAAATTAAATAGCAAACGTGGCCTTAGCTAGTAAATCACAAATCCAGCCTTTGCCCTCACACCCTCATGTCAGCTAGACCATGACGCTAAGTGCCGCATCCAGTCTTGTCTTAAACACCTCTAGGGATGGTGACTTGACCACCTCCCTGGGCAGCCCATTCCAATGCCTAATGACACTTTCTGTGACGAAATGCCTCCTCATTTCTAGCCTGAACTTCCCCTGGTGCAGTTTCAGACGATGCCCTCTTGTCCTGTCACTGGCTGCTTGGGAGAAGAGGCCAATCCCCACCTCGCTACACCCTCCTTTCAGGTAGTTGTAGAGAGCGATCAGGTCTCCCCTCAGCCTCCTCTTCTCCAGACCAAACACCCCCAGCTCCCTCAGCCGCTCCCCATCAGACTTGTGCTCCAGACCCTTCACCAGCTTTGTTAGCCTTCTCTGGACTCGCTCCAGCACCTCAATGTCTTTCTTGAAGTGTGGGGCCTAGAACAGGTGTGGCCTCACCAGTGCCGAGTACAGGGGGACGATCACTTCCCTAGTCCTGCTGACCACACTATTGCTCATACAAGCCAGGATCCCATTGGCCTTCTTGGCCACCTGGGCACACTGCGGGCTCATCTTAAGCCACCTGTGCACAAACACCCCTTTCAGGTAGTTGTAGAGAGCGATCAGGTCTCCCCTCAGCCTCCTCTTCTCCAGACCAAACACCCCCAGCTCCCTCAGCCGCTCCCCATCAGACTTGTGCTCCAGACCCTTCACCAGCTTTGTTAGCCTTCTCTGGACTCGCTCCAGCACCTCAATGTCTTTCTTGAAGTGTGGGGCCTAGAACAGGTGTGGCCTCACCAGTGCCGAGTACAGGGGGACGATCACTTCCCTAGTCCTGCTGACCACACTATTGCTCATACAAGCCAGGATCCCATTGGCCTTCTTGGCCACCTGGGCACACTGCGGGCTCATGTTCAGCCAGCTGTGAACCAACACCCTCAGGTCTTTTTCCGCTTGACCACTTTCTAACCACTCCTCCCCCAGCCTGTAACACTGCATGGGGGTTTTGTGGCCAAAGTGAAGGACCCGGCAGTTATTCTTGTTGAACCTCATGCCGTTGGTCTCAGCCCATCGATCCAGCCTGTCCAGGTCCCTCTGTAGAGCCTTCCTACCCTCCAGCAGATCAACACTCCCACCTACCTTGGTGTTGTCTGCAAATTTACTGAGAGTGCCCTCAATCCCCTTGTCCAGATCATCTACAAAGATGTTAAACCGCACCTGCCCCAAAACTGAGCCCTGGGGAACACTGCTAGTGACCAGTCACCAACTGGATTTAGCTCCTTTGAACACAAATCTCTGCGCCTGGCCATCCAGCCAGTTTTTTACCCATCCAAGAGTCCACCTATCTAGGCCGTGAGCAGTCAATTTATTTAGGAGGAAAAATCTGCAGATTTTTCTTTCTATTTCCATATAATATGTAAAATTCTCTTAAATCCTGCCAACCTGCTTTCCTCAGTGATTAGAATACTTGACTGTGCCAATAATATATTTGCTGAATCTTGTATTTTCTCTCTTTGAATGAAATTCACCCCCTAGGAAGTAAATTGTTTGTGAATGAAATGGGATTTTTATGAATATATTTATGATTTCGAGCAATTTGACCCATTCTCACATAGCTGCAGGCCCATTTTCCACACTGGGTTGCTTTTGAAAGTGTTTACTCTGAGTACCCAGTAATTGACATGATTAATCAAACGGTGTGACCAATTGCTTTAGTCACATGTTGTTGCCTGATTGATTGGCTGGAGTTTTTATGAAGCAGAGGGAAGATGCTGAGAGTCCTTTCTTTAAGCATAGCATCTCATTGTAAAGGGTTGAGGAAGAGCATGGTGGGAAGGCAGCCAGGGCTGGCAGCAGTATCCCGCCAGGCTGGGTCAGGGGTCCCTACCCTACCCACAGGTACTCCAGGCAGAAGGGCAGCAGTGTGGATGCTGCTGTGGGAATACAGGCAGGGAGTGGGTAAAATAACAGGGCACTGCAGCCCAATGCGTGAAACTGTTCTTTTGTCTTAATTTGGATTTCATGCTGCTGTACATCCGTGGGTAACTTCTGCTGAAGAGATAGCAAATCTGTCTGCAGACCTCGCAAAGGCTTTCTTTTTCTTTGGTTTCGAGGCGAAATTTTGACTCTGAGGTACTTCTGTTCATGACCTTCTGATACTATAGAGCATATGAGTTATATACTTCCCTCACCTGCACAGCCAGGGGAACAGCTATTATTTCTTTGAAAAATGCTTCGATACCTGTAGTTGGGAAGTAGTACACAGAAACTAATATTATTATCTTTGTGTAGGAAAGAAATATCGCTAATGCAAAAAGGCTGCTTATTGAGGCTGTTTGGGAAATGGGAGAGAAAAGGCACTGATTTAAAACATGCACATTTTTATTGGGATATGGTAACCCCCTACCATGAAGACAGAGAAAAAAAATTTACATAGATATCAGGGAAAAAAAGAAGGATGTTATCTGCGCAAAATTGCAACTCCCATTGTAAATTTCTGGGGAAAGAAATGTTTCCTGTAAGTATGACTCAGATTTCTGTGAATCAATAGAGCCTCTGAGGGTCGGAAGAAGTCAGTATATTTTAGAGGTGAAAGGTACTAAAGTCTCTGGCTGACTGGAGCGAGCCAGAACCCAGGCTTTCTTCTGGATGCTTTTCCTTTCGTTTTTTTTGGGGGGGGGCTAAAGAGGCTGGATGGTTCTGCAATGTAAAGTACAGTTGATTTACTGAGAATTACCCCCAGAAAGATGTACTCATCTTAAGCAGAAAAGATCACTTGATTTTTTTATTCCTGCTCCTCCCCCCCATCATCTTATACAACCTCCCTCTTTCTCCAGTGTGAGCATACCTTTGCCCTGCTCAAATCATGCACAAAAATGGAGAAGCGAGCTGCATCTGGAAGGAAATATACACATTACAATACAAAACAAGCACAGTTAGAAACTGCAGCAATTTTTTTTAATCAACTATATCTGCTGAGACTTGAAGGAGAACCTTAAGAATAAAAGAGATGGTTCCTGATTACAGGCAGGGCAGATCAAATATTTAATAGCTCACAAGAAAGGTAAACATATATGAATATTTTTCTTGATATAAAACTCCATTCACAGAACTTGCTGTGTTTCTCAGGTATCCTATAGCATCCAGATACTCTAGAACAGATAAACAGAAGTTGCATACGCTGTTTAAATAGTCTCATTGGCCTTCATGGATATGTTTACTGCTTGCATTCGGGGGGGGGGGGGGGGGAACAA
>NW_009602380.1:0-4521 GCF_000690535.1 Cariama cristata | reverse complement strand
CTACCCACAAAAAAAAAAAGCAGTTCCCTTCCACATGTTATTTCAGTGAACACTGCATAGTGTTAAAGGAAAGAAGTATCGGACAAAATCTTTCATAGACTTATTTATGAGGAAAAGATTCAATGCCAAAGACAGTTTTCTGACTTTTTTTTTTTAAAGGGAAATGACCTTTTGTGGTCTAGTTCACTGCTTCTCTTGCATTGAAAGACTAATAAGCATCTGGAAGCTGGTCAGATTGTTCATCTGAAGTGTGTCAATCATTCTTATGAAAAGAGAGATCTTAAAAAAACAAAACAAAACACCCCCCAAAAAACCACCACAAAACTGACAACTTGTTTGTTAGGGAGACTGTGGGATATATTTTTAAAAGTCACAGGGCTTGTACTATTCAAAAAGAAAGCTAAGATAAATTTGCACTTGAATGTGTAAGTGGCAACCCGTGTACATTATTCTAGCCACCCTTTGCACTTGTTTTTGTTATTGTTTTATCCATTGCTATCATTGAAATGAAAGGGCTTTAGGTGAGAATATATTTAAAAAGGATACATGCTTTTTTTCATAAACACATTTGTCACTTTAAAATAGCTTTGCTTCAAAAATTTCATGGACTAGGACTTCTTTTACTTACAGGGTTGGTTTTTTTTTGTGTTTTTGTTGTTGTTGTTGTTTTTTTTATAAACCTCATTTCATGCCATATTTGTCCAGACTTACTGAGGCCTGTAAAGCTTCATATAAATCTAGGCTTATATTGCAGCTAAGAATAAATGGTAATTTATAGCTTTTCCCCCTAGGCCAGGCAAACTTGGTAGATCTGACTGAATGTTGCTTTGGGGTTTTCAGGGGCAAAGGAAGAATTTACTGTAAATCTGAGATTAAGTCCATGTAAGCTACAAGCAGGAACACTTTTATAAATGTTTGAAACCACAAAACATCTTCATTTTTATTTTTCTATAATAATCTAGGGTGATATATGGTAACTAATGCTGATTCAGTTAGGATGTTACATTCATTAAATCACTGGTTACAAGCAACCACGATTGTTTTAATTCATCAGGTCATTAAATTAAAGTTGTAGCATTGCCACTAGCACAGCCTTCAAGTAGTTGAAGAGCTACCTGAGAAGCTCTTGATAAAGTGTGTTTGATGTGGAGTCCTGCTTGTAGGTGGTGCTCTTAAAATGCAAGAGGATTTTCTTTTAACGATTTTTGTCTTCCAGTGATCTGTGTCATATAATACCTTGAAATATCTTTATCATGTTCCTGCATACTGCACATCACAAAATAATTAATCCCTAGATTTTACAGTAAATCTAGTGAGCGCAGACAGGACTCTCGGAATTTCATCTGTATCGTAATACGCTGTTATGCACCTCGCTGTCAGGTCCCTCTGCTCCAAATTCTCTGTTTCACTGTAATTCTGCCAGGTGGATTTAGAGAGAACGAAAGTCCCTTAAACTTGCTCTGATACCACTGCAGCCCAGCATACATTGTAGCCCAAGAAAAATTAGGATGTCTTCCAAGTATATGCTCAGAACAGATTCCTAGGGAAAAATGAGAAATGCTCATAACGCAACATGCCCTGGCTGTATATCCATGCCATAATGCCACATATGACCTTTGATCAATTCTGGGAAATGATGGCAGGGATGTACACACATCAGTCTGATGTGAGTCAAGGGAACTTCTTGGTGGAGTGAAGGACTCCCTGTTCAGTTAGCTGCTTTGTATTGCACGAGCTACACAAATGCAAAGGTCAGGGCTTTGACTCAGTACTTGCTATAGGGTCTTCTTAGTAACTGGGAATATATTTCAGCTTGTACTGTGACAAGAAGGGGTTTTTCAGATTTCTGCAATGCAAAGCGGGGGGAGAAGTTTTAGGTCAAATCACCAAAACCACAGTATCTAATTTAGAAAAAGCCACGTTTGACTCCAGAATGTGTTACCCATTTGAGCACTTTTTTGCTGATTTTTATTTTCTAAATTTTTCTCAATTGTTTGCATGTTTTTCATTTAAATAAACTAAATTACAGATTAATTTGTGAGGTATGCTACTGAATACTTCCTTTCCTCCTGGAGTGATGTACCAGATTATAGAGCACTTGCAAAGCCTTTGGACTGTCAGCGTACCTTTGACCAGTGGATGGGGCTTGAAGGTCTTCTGGAGATTCTGGAATACCCTTGTATCAGTATCTTGTAAAGACTTGTGAATTGCCCTGTTTCTTTTTCCATGACTAAATGGAAGATATCTCATTGTCTCATTATTTTTAAAGCTTTGCTGGTTGACTAATAGACTTGCTGGTTTTGTTGTTTAGATGCTAGAAACAAATAAGGTTGCCCTTGTTTTCATAGTTCCCTCCCCAACTCCCCTGGTCTGTATTTACTTTTCACACCTCCTACTCAGAAAACAAGAAACTTCTTTTGCTCCTCCTTCACATTCTACCTTTTTGCATTCTTAAGAAATCATTTGCATGACTTTCCATGTTTCATCCATTGAAAAAGCCTGGAGCCAATCTCTACAGTATGCCAATCTTTGCTTGTCAGCTTTGCTCACATTATACCTTCTTTCTCTACTTGGGCGTAGGCTTTCCCTGGCAGGAACTGTTCTTCTGCCTATGTCTAACACAATCCTGAATAGTTGCTTGAGAACACCTTTTTCAATTTTTTTTTTTTTGTTTTTGTTGTTTTGGTTTTGGTTTTGTTTGTGTGTTTTGTTTTGTTTTGTTTTTTAAAGGCTTAATTATCATTCTCTGAAGGATTCAGTTCTATTGGCAGATTGGAATCTTCCAAAGCACTGGCACTTTTTGAAAAGGTTGAGTATCACTAGACCCCCATAATTTAAAAAGGATGCAATTCTTGGATTCTCTTGGCTGCATTTTGCTTTGCTGCAATAGCCAGACCAGAATGTTTTAATATCTTAATTCTTTACTACAGGTTTCATTCATGAAATGCTGCTCTCTTCTTTCAGCTATTGTTCATTTTAACCCTTTGATTCAGATAGTGTTGTTCTGAGGCTAAAATGCTACTAGAATTTTATGTTTAATTTTTTTTGCTTTTTTAGGTATCTTTAGTCTTGGTTATGCCATCATCATTTTAACATCTAAATATTGTAAATAAGTGGAATATTGGACAAGAAAGACTGTATAAAGTACAATCTTAATGTCAAAAGTCATTGACTTTTACAATTTAATTTACTTGGTAAACAAGAAGTTCCTAGCCTAAAATTCAATCCGCAGCTCTCAAGTACTGATGACAAGCTTAATTTCCTAAAGAAATTCATGGCTCTGTCTTTCAGATAACCTCTCTCTTCATTCTATTCTTGTGTACTGAAGGAAATTTAGCTATGATTAACCCCTTGCATACCAATTTCAGATAATGCTCCCAACACCAGCAGAGTGATGGGTGCCCAAGAGAGGCCTGTGTCCTTCACTGGCAGCATCAAGTAGGTCTTTTCTGTCCTCAGCTTCTTATAAATGAAGATATGAATAGCATTTGCCTTTTGGAGTTCTAAATGTGGGCTTTGTGCCAGTATCTACCCAGGACCTGAATTTCTCCTTCATTTTCTGGATTAATCCTCATCAAGTGTGGCAAATCACTGCTCAAGGGCCTGTTTCAGTACAAAATAAGCACATCCCTCTCTGGCTTTGACCGCTTTGAAATCAAGCTTTTGTTGACTGAAGGCCCAAATTACATGAAAATCAAAAGTATGCCATGTATAAGCCAGGCAGGGCTCTGAAATGTGGATTCTTTATTGTCTAATTTAGTAATGCTTTTAGAAAACAACTTTGTAATTTACCAGTTTAAAGGACATTCCCACAAGAATGTAATAGAGTTCATCTTGTTTAAATGACTTAAAGTTTATTTTCAAATTTTCTGAATCTACTTTCAGCCATGATTTTAGTTATTTAAGGAAAAGCAAGGTGGTGGCCAATTATTATAAGCAATGGAACCACACCTAGATCCAAAGTTGCCCTGAAGTTTAATGCCGCAGACACAGCCTTAGTTCACTGACGACCCTAATTTGTTCAGATTGATAATGGTTATAGCTCTGGTGAATGCATCCTAATTTATAGTGGTGTGAGTCAGAGTGTGGTCAGCGAAAAACCAGATTCTGATATAGCCTTCCCATTTTGGAAAGTCTGTTTTAATCATAGGGGTTGAATGGAGGGAATTACAGCTATTTGGGGGTTTTGTTTTGGTTCCTTCTGTCCCCTTTTTTCCTGTGGACATCATATGAAGAAAGACTCTTGCAAAGATCGATAGCTTGCCTACCCTAAAGTTTGGAGATGGCCCTGATCAACCTGCAGGATTGCAGAGTGGGATGTGGGGGGGAAAGACACAGCAGGGGATGCACCCTCAGGTTGTGCCCCTGTAATCACTGGGCCCGAGTATCCCGTGGGACAGGATGAGTTCTTCTCCACCCCTTGCAGGCTTAGACCTTGAACCTCTGAAGAGTTGTGCAGGCGCTTATTCTTCCTCCTGAGAACAGCCGTAAGGAAGTCTGCGTTGTTTCCAAACACTGTGT
>NW_009602379.1:0-781 GCF_000690535.1 Cariama cristata | reverse complement strand
GTTCCCGCCTGCTGTGCAGTTGAGTTCTGTGAGGTCCGGGTGCCCGCCCGGCCCTATCAGCACCCGGGCAGCTTGGCTGAGAGAGGATCAGGTTTCTGGCTTTCAGGGGTTGGAAATTGAAAACAACTTTAATAATGCAGATTGCCTGGGTGTTGAGTCTAATTATACAATATGTTTTTTTCACATTTTTATTCAGACCTAGGCATAATGCTGCCTTTCCTGCCATAGGGGTTGTTTGCTTTTGCTCTGTACAAACAGTTTATCACTGCTGGTCGTTGGCTGTTAGGCATGGTTGTGCTATGAGGTTTGGTACTGATTCACTCTGTGATAAGACGGACCATTATTGCTCAAGTTCTTTATGTCTACAGTGTGATTACAAACAGCTCAGGTTGTGAACTGGTAGAATCCACTTTGTCTGTGTATTCCGGGTTTATGTCTATAATGTGTTTACAAACAGTTCAGGTTGTGAACCGGTAGAACCCACTTCATCTGTGTATTCCAGGCTAGCAGATTTTGTTAGTGATTATATTCACAATTTTACTGGGGGAAGTGGCACTGCTCCTTTCACTGAGAACCTGACTGTCCCAAATTTTGAGAATTTCGGATACTCGTGGGACTGGCAAACCACCATGAACTTAGCATTATTTTCTCTGAATGTTCTCCTTTTGTGGTATAATAGCAAATGTCAGTACAGGTGTAGGCGCTGTGTGGCCACCTCAACTCCTACCACAGCAATAGATACTCTTTGTCCACTTCTTGGTGCCATGTGTGGACAGAGGGG
>NW_009602378.1:2481-2747 GCF_000690535.1 Cariama cristata | reverse complement strand
TGAACTCCATTTGAAAAAAATAAATAAATACGCAGCTCTTGTGTAAAATTCCAGCCCCCACTCAGAGATAATAAAAGCAATAAGCAGACATTTCTTTTTAACTTGGCCACGTAAACCCTACAGAAGTATGCAGTCCATGCAGCGTTCCTCCAGACCGGCAAGAACCTTTGCCTTCCCCCACGAGAAAGGCAGCCGTGGTCCTCTGGCTGCCGTGGTTTTAAAAGACCTCTGCCGTGCAGAAAGGCCAAGGCTTTTATGGTTTGTAG
>NW_009602378.1:1811-2379 GCF_000690535.1 Cariama cristata | reverse complement strand
GCTCCGGGAGAGCGGGGGTCCCACTGGGGACCGCGCTGCCCTCTGCCCACAGCGGCTGCTCCAGCCTGATGCGTTTCGGGACTCGGATCTCAAAATCCAAATTTCTGCTCCCCCGAAGTCGCCAGGAACGTGAGGGACGTCGGATGCGGAGTCCTTTGTGCGGGGAGCCTTTCTGCGGAGATCGCCCCGACCGGTTCCTCACTGGTGTGTCTGAAGTGGAAGAAAAAGTAGCTCAGCTTGAAAAGAAAAAAAAAAAATCCCCAAACTTCACTCTCTCATAGACTCTCAGCTAGTCTGGAATTACAAATACAGCCTTTATTTTCTGAAGCGCCCACCCTGTAGCTGCCGTACATTCATTATCCTTCGTTAGGGCAGAGGCAGTGCCTCCTGGCTTGACGAGGTGTTTTCCATATCAGTCACTCCGACTTCATGGGCTTGAATTTTACCTGTCACTGTTTCAGGCTTTTCATCTGTGTCAGGTTAGGCTCTGTGCCAGAGGATTTTTTCCTTTAATGACAAAGTTTGGTGTTTTGAAACAGACTCTTTGTGCTCCGGTGGTGCCGGTGCT
>NW_009602378.1:0-1066 GCF_000690535.1 Cariama cristata | reverse complement strand
GCTCACCTTGCACCAGAGCAGGGCAGGCTGCCCGTGCCCCCGCTGCCCGCGCCGGGGCCTCTCCCGAGGAGGAGGGCAGCAGTACGGGGCAGAGAAGGGAATATCTCATGTATTATGCATTTTCCATATCTGGCTTAGCAGGATCACTTCCTTGGGTCAGTCCTGAGCTGGGATTTCACAAACAGCCACCGGCAGGGAGCCTCCGCCCGGTGCCTCTTGCTCCATCCGCCCTGAACCACGCTTTCCAAAGGCTCATCTCTCTGAACTGCTCAGCTGCTTGGGGAAGGATCTGAAACATTTTTCACCATGTGGATCTGAAAGTAACGTGGCGTTTGCAGCTGAGCAGTCAGTTTTGCTCCTGAAATGGTGCGACACATCCAACGGCGATGTTATCGGGGAAGCCAGAAGTGGGACATTCCCAGAGGGCCCAGTGCCTGCATGGGTCGGGGTGGGGGGGTCCAGTGGCTCCCAGCCTCTGCCCATACCTCTGCCCACCCGCTGCAGGGAAGCTCCGATTCTCCCTCCTCCTTTCACCTGTGGGCTGTAGAAAATTGCTCTCCATGTGTTTGTTATTTAACATTTCTATCCCAGGGCTGGTGTCACCTGTGAGTTCTGCAGGGGACATTTTGTGTGTTGGAGGTAATTCCTTGAGACGTTGAGCTGGAAGGTCCTGCCTTCCTCCGTGCTGTTTTGGCTGTCCTTCACCTCACAAAGGCTTGTCTGGGATCTTTTCCCTCCACGGAGAGCAAACCGCAGTCGGTGTGGTGTGCTCAGGGACATCCCGATGGATGCTGGCTCGCAGGGGCCGGTGCGGTTGGTAGCGGTTTTCTCCAAAGCAGAGCAGCCTGAAAATCTGAAGTTCACGGAGGAGACGCAGAATGAAGTGTCCCCTCGCCCTCTCCTCAGAGCAGCCTCCGTGCCGGCGGCAGGACCTGGCTCTGCTTATCCGTAATAGCGGGCTTCAGGAGCTGTGATGTGTTTTACACGTGAAAGATTATCCGGTCGAGTATTAATTAACACGCTCAAATTAGAACCCCTTGGCTATGATTACCGTATTACCCGGCCC
>NW_009602377.1:40794-45406 GCF_000690535.1 Cariama cristata | reverse complement strand
TCGGGTGTTTGTGGTGGGAATGCGGGCAGGTCTGCCGGCTTTGCCCGCGCCCCGGCTCTCCCCCAGCACGTTGATGAGCTCCGGGAAGGGCTTCTGCATTGCAGACTCTCGCCCTAGCTTCGCTCCTGCATTCGCGGCTTGATCTAATAAAAGGAGCCTGCTCGCTGGCCGAGTGGTCTGGTCCTGCTCGGGCAAGAGGCCGATTTGGGCAGGTGGTATCTCTTTCTGTGGTTCCTCGACCCTGTCAGGACATTTGGGGGCTTGACCTCATTCTGATAAATATTAGACGTGCATATGATATTTGTTCTTTCTGTGAAAGAGCTACAAAAGGGAATCTGTCAGGATCTGTGTGGATAATGATCATTTGGAGTTCACAGGGTGCAATATAGTGCAGTGAGATATAATGTGCATATAAAACATAATGCAGTGAGGCACACGACCTTACATAATCTAAATTTAAAAAGCTCACTACCCCTACGCTTACCCTGGAGGTTGTAGGAATATGTCTGTTATAAGCTCTTTATGGAGGCTTGTTAAGTATCTGTCCGACATAAAGATGCAGAGCCTCTCGTGAGCCAGTGCTGAAAATAAAAGAATAAATTGTTGACTACTTTGCTGTAGTTCTGTGACAGTAAGTTCCCCATCACTGGTCAGTATCACACACGCACGGTGATACTCATGGCTACGTGGGCGTACATAGCTCCATGCTGCAAGAGGGAATGGTCTCTTCTGTTGTCCCTTAGATGGGGGGGACAACCATTGGCCAACTATAATGCTGTCATATTTTAACAAACTCTTGAGGCTTCTCTGCATAGGCCTAAATGGTACTACAATGTCTAGTACACAGATATAAATTTAATGTAAACAGAAAGAAACCTTCCACACTTTTCATTTGACCTTCAGCCTCTCAGACAAATACTTGAAACTGATGATCAGGGCGAGTATTTTGCAATGGACTGGTTTAAAATATGTTGCTGGATGCAACATACACAACTCAAATCACAGCTCGGATGACACACAGTCAGTGTTCTGAGCTCTATATTCAAGGGAAACTAATGTCTGATAAATTTGGCCCACATTTTGTTTTAACTCAGTCCTTACAGATGACATTGACTTTAAAAAAGGTTGCTATGGCACAGATTTAAAGCAAAGTATATTAAGCTTCTTGAATTGAAAGTGCTGTTGGTAGGAAACGTGTGGTTTTATTATTTATAATCTGTTATTAAAGTATGTGTGGTAGTTGTTGAGGCTGGATCTGGCTCCGTTTTCTGCTGTTGGTGGGAATTGACTAAATGGTCTCCCTTCTATGGATGAAGGCCAGATTTTGCCCAGGTGTGCATGGGCTGCTCGCACAGGGGCAAGCTAGAGTTTCCCCATTTGAATCTGGAATATAGCTGAATATCAATGCCTACGTTCTTCTGGGATGCTTTCTATTACAAGCCTGTATGCCTTTGATAAAGCTGTAAGATTGATTGTGATGTGGAGTATGGAAGCTGTGTATGCCCACACAGCAGAAATGATGGTATGACGTGGAATAGAAATGACGTTTTTGTGAATCTTGCCCTTTTGTGATATTACATTTTTATTTTTTAGTAGACAAGAAGCTCAGTCATCTTCATGTCACCTTAGTTTGTGTATATTATAATAACTGTTAAGAGTATGAGACTGGGTAGGGATCAGGTCTAATAGACTAATAATTTGCTATATGTATAGTGCAAAAATAACTGATCGTTTGCTTAATCGTCATGTATCTATTTTTGAAAAAGGTAGTTTTTTGCAAATGGGATCTAGAAGATTTTGGTCTTGGTTTACCAATACATATTCAAATAAAGGTAATAATTGCTGGACATTACAGACGAGGAGTAAGCCTGGAATGAGCAGGTGGGAAGGTACTTAGTCCTGTCGTAGTAAGCCTAGCTCTGCATCTTTCATTGCCACTGGCATATCTCCCTTATTATCACATTGGCTGACTCGGCAAGAAGGCCAGGGACTGAAGACTTTCAGTGAATGGGACTCCGGGTCAGGAATTTTGTAGAGTGCTATACGTGCAGGTGGATGGACATTGACTCAGATCTTACCAATGCAACCATTGTGCTAATTGTTGCCATAGTTGCCCTTCGTGTTACTTATTAAGAAGTTAGGGAATCTATGTTTTAATTAGCTGAAGTACTATATGTAGAACAACTAATTTTAATTTAAAACTATATGTTTTAAATCTAATCACTGTGATGTTTTCATGTAACTTAGAGTCTTGAATGAGTACA
The DNA here is from genome assembly GCF_000690535.1 of Cariama cristata. Taxonomy (NCBI): domain Eukaryota; kingdom Metazoa; phylum Chordata; class Aves; order Cariamiformes; family Cariamidae; genus Cariama; species Cariama cristata. Next base: position 43,142 of record NW_009602377.1, on the reverse strand, counting down.
CTGGTGTCATATCTGTGTTATTTGGGGGGAAAATGGTATTTTATTAATTTTTTTAATCTACTGCACGGACACATAAGACCTTTAAAAATGTGTTTATCATCTTGTTGTCACATACTGTTATTTAGCTCGTTATTGCCTTTAGACACAGTAACTTCTATAGTCTTAACAGGAGGAGAACAACACTGGCAAGGCATTCCCACGCGGTTAGGTATTGCTGGACAGAAAGTGGAGTTGAAGGAGAGGAAGGAGTAAGGGAGCTACCAGAATATTTGTCACCAGATAGTCTAGACCTCAGATCTTGCAGTATTTAATGAAGTCTCCTTCTGTTTAATGTATTCTGCATTCCTAAAACCAATGTGAAATCTGAATCTCCTTTTGCCTTGAATTTCATAAAATATCTTGGGACTCATATTAAGCAAAAGTTAAAGGTAAACTTTTAATTAAGGAAATGGCAAGCCCTTAAAATATCAAGAGCAACTGTTACTAAATTGAGGACAGAAAGAAGTAGAAAAGGCTTTTTTGTTGTTGTTGAAGATTTTGTAATCTTCCGTTTCATTTATAGTTGATATGCACTGCACAGCCATGCAAATGCATTCATAGATATTTCGACCAAAGCAGAGCACTAAATGGTACGTGGACTTTCTGAACAAATTAATCAGAGTTGCCCTAACGGAAAAAATCAAAGATTAACCTGGCTGCTTAGGTGGTCTGAAAATTCAGCAGTGTAGTCTTATGCAAGAGTAGAAGTTTACCAGTTCAAGTGCAGCATAAATGTTGCATAGATGTTATGCAGCATCTTCCTGTATTTCTTTATTGTTGGTTTCCTAAGACAAACCATGACGCAAAACTCAGGAAGTTGAGTGTCCCTAGATGAGATGGCAGAACTGTTCTCAAGTTCTTGATAGTAATTAATTGATTTTATTTTAAAGGCAGATTAATTAGCATATGTATGTAAATGTAACAATACAACTATTTCACCATCAAATATTTTCTAGTCTCTTTGGTTAGCAGTCCTTCCCCAACTACTCACCCAAGGGAGGAAAAATTGTAAATCTAACAAGCATGGAGATGCTGAAGATATGAAAGTCTTGACTTAAAATTCTGTTTTTATATTGTTCTCCTAGCATAACTGCTTCTGTGATGAGTATTTCTGGTTTTAAGTAGTTTGAAGAGACAAAGCTAATTGTGATGTATTTCAAGTCTCATTCTCAGTTTACTTCAGATTTTTGTTGTTCTATTTGAGGTCAATGCTGTCTATTTTAGGGTATGGTTATACCAGTGATTTTTAGTCATAGTGCTTTGCTGTAGTGTTTTACTGCAGAATATTATTGACAGTATCTGTACTTACCTTATTTAATATCTCTTGGATGACCCTTGGCAAAGCTTTAGGCTTGAAATACAGAAATTGTTGAACTTGCTTATTAGCTTTTATCAAAAGGGTTTATGAATTAATTTAATATTTTAAAGTCTCTCAGTCTTTTGAAATACACTTTAATTTGAAGAAAAAATCAGGAGTCCCAGGACAAAAGTATGAATTTTCTCTAAAATGGTTTGAAAATGTAATTTCTTATGTGACTTATGGAAGAAATGGAGGATTGCTATTGCTGAAATATTTTTGAATACTTCCAGTTTTTTTCAGAATGAGCATATCTGCAAATACTTCATGATACATTTAGTAAAATTAGTGTGTTTCATATTGTATGTTGAAAATTTCGTGAGTCAGAACACTGAGTTATGCTCTCTGATTTCAATCTTGTATGCGATGCTTCAATACCATTTAACCTATATTGAGAACAAAGTATGGTTTTTTAATACAAGGGTAAAGTAGCTATTTTTATCTGTCAGTGTTTTGCAGATACTCAGTGCTCTACAGTGAATTTTTTTTCAGTTGCACATTCTCTTCGGATCTGCTGAGTAATCATATGCATTGGCTAGTTAATCAAGGAAGGGGCAAAACCTGTGTGAAAGAATTTTGATTCTTGTTTTTGTCACAATGGTTATATTTCCACTATTGTTTTCAGAATTGGACTAAGGAACACTGAGAACTTGTTCTTTAATTAGATGCTTGAACTGTCACGTTTCTAATCCCGATGTCTGCTGATGCCATTAGTGACCTCTGTCATATGCAGATTTACAAAGTTGTTACTGCTGCATATGACCAGGAGATGTAATATATTTCTAAGCTCTTTGTATGATGTTATCAGAAATATGTTCTAATGCCTGTGATTAAAATGGCCAGCTGCCATGGTGATAGCACCATAGAAACTGGTAAAACAATCATTGCCTATTAGGAAATCTGAATGAAAAAATTCTTCTCTGTTTTTCTATCTTTTATGTTTCAGCACCTT
>NW_009602377.1:27838-40763 GCF_000690535.1 Cariama cristata | reverse complement strand
AACTCTGCTAATGTTATATTCCTGATTGAAAGAATTCTTAAACAAATTCCCTTGCTCTGTGTTACACAGCAGACCGGGCAAAGGTTATTGTATTGGTACTATTGAAACGTTAAATGTGTGAGTGACTGACAATTCAGTGGTTCCATGGACTATTTCTAGTCTCAAGAACAAGGGCATTGGAGTAGAGGCCTTTCTTACAGCATTGATCCCTGTTGTTAAGTCACTTTACTCTCTTCTACTGTAATTACTTTTAAATAGTGCAGTAAGTATAATTTTCTTCAAAAGCACCCTTCCAGCAAAGATGGGCTAAGGCTGTGTCCCGTAGGCAGTGTCTACATAGACACTCAAAGCACAGTAATGACAGAACTTTAATTTGGGAGCCTGACATTGTAAAGGATTTTGCCTGTCTTGAACTATGCAAATTGTGAATACAAGAATGCCGAATAAGACCATAAAGCAGGGAATATCCTTACTTGCTTAGCTTTTCCCATCTCTTTTGAGATCTATTGCAACAAGAAACAAAGTGCGAGAAACTGTCCCTGACTTGGATTGTTCTGTCTCTTGGTTGGAATGAGTCGTTTCTCTATTACTGGTAAGTGACTCTATCGGGTACTTATACCCTGTTGGAAATTGCTAAGCAAGGACACGGAGGGAGTGAGCCTAGATTTATCTGTCTAGGTGTATACTCATTAAATTTCTGTGCAAACACTTGTATTGCCTTCAAAGTTTCCGGGATACTGCAAAGGGGGGCTTATCCTGTGTTAAATAGTTTTCCCTGTTAGCACTGAGATCAGTGTGAAGGATAGATTCTTGATGATGGTAAACTTGAGTTTATTGGTTACATTCAGTCTATACTAAGCAGCAAACAGTAGAAGTAAACACAGGCTGTCAAACTCTACACTTCGAGACAGTTATGACGGCACACTCACTCTAATCAGAATAACATACTTATCTGCGAAGAGAACCGAGACCAAAGTGTTGCAGATGGATATGTCAGGAACACTTAGTCTCAGATCTACCACTCCTCACCAGAAACCTTCCCGTATCTCACCTGACAATATTTAATATCCCAGTAGCTTCTATTTTAAGTCTCAGAGCTGTTACATTGTCAATTCCAGAGAAGAAGAGGACATACAGGTGTATTAAATAAGATTGCGGTAATGGGAAAAGATTATTTTAGTGTAAAGAAAGCATTGATTTAGCAAACTATAATTAAGTGTGAAGCAATGAAATCGCCTCCCACATCTCTCTAAATACCTCTTTACATCTTCGTCTCAGGAAGAGTACAGGTGAATTGAAGGAAAGGCAGAGTGTAAAGGGAAGGGAGATTTATATCATTCCAACAGAAATAATGACAGAATATGCAAGCTGTAGATAAAGTTCACATGTGGAAAGATTCAGGGAGTATCATGTGTTGATCAGTTCTACAAGTACAGCTGAGTAAGAGCTGGAGGGAAACTTCCTTTCAGCACAAGTTAGTAGAAGTAACATATAAAGTAGTGGTCTCCCAGAGAAGGCCACGAGGATAACATTAAATAAAGTCGGGTTGATACAGTGCCTGCAGTTTGATAAATTGAGGCTGTTTGCTGTTAAGAAATTGTCATTGAAAAGGAGTAACCTTTTCATTAACTGTGGTACTGGGGTGCCCCAGCATTTACAAACTGAGGATTAAATTCAGAGGTTGTGAGGTTAACCTGAAAATTGGGAATTTAAAACAAAAATCACAACAGCTGAGATGCTTTGTATCAATTTCATTTTTTCTCAGTAAGTGTTTTGTGTTTGGTTTTTTTCAATGATCATAAAAGCAAGACTTGAAACAAAACCATGTGAGGGCATGTCAATGCCAAGCCATTTAGAGGAAATTCCAGGTCTGAGTGACAGTTTGCCACAAGGATTTGAGGTCCTGTGAGTTATTCTCACATCTTATCATGTATAGTTTTGATATCCTGGGAGGTGGGAGGGAAAACAGATATTTTAATATTGGGCTTTAAACAGTCTATTCTGTGTTGAAAGACCTGTGTGAAGGAATTAATTTTTGAGCCATGTAGTTGGGCCTGACTTTTAGTAGATGAGAAACACTTGGAATGACTGTAGAAGCTAAGTGTTTCTTAGCAATAGACAGTTTGTTCCTTCAGACTTCTTTATACGAAAGCAATATTTTAGGACCTCAGATACACAGAACTTGCATCTATCTGTTTGTAGTTGAAGCTTTCTTGCATGTTTGTGTTATGATAAAGTTGTTCTGTTCATTGCTAAATAGTTGGAGGTAGAGTTTCAAATAAACTAGGAGAAGTTGTTTGTACTCATACAAATAATCCTCCTCTTCTGGAAGGTACCCAGAAGTGCTTTACTGATTTTCTTTTTCCTCTCGTATTCTTCTCTGTCTATACTCGTATCTCTCTGTTCCAACATTCCAAACTGAGGATGGTTAATAGATAAGGACTGTGTAACAATTTTGCGCAGGAAATACAAAGGGAGATATTAATTAGTGTATAGGCAGACTGTAAATGCTCAAAGCAGAATTTAATCAGGGTTAATAAAAGGTTGCCTATTCTTGGCAAGAATAGGAGGAAACTAAAGGCTGTGAAAAAACGGGTTCTATGAAGGTTACACAGGTTTTTTTTTTCTCTTCCTTCAATAAAGAAGGTTCTCTTGAAGAAACCCCATGTAGAAGTCTGTAATGTCTCCTGAGCAACATAGTTTACATTTTTATCATTCTTCATTGTTAAAGTTTCTTCTGACATTGATAGATAAAAGCATATGCAGAAGAAAAAGTAGCACCATAAAGTCTAGGGCTGTGTTGTTCGTAACAATAATCATTATCATGTTGTCTCTCTCTGGGCTACATCATCTTTGTTACAGGAGATACCCATTTTGTATTGCTTAATCCATTCCAAATACTTTTCTCAGTTCCTTTACCCTTCAAAGGGAGAATGCCTGTAACTGGCAAAGGAAGGTGGGTCAAACAAAGGCTAGTAGGTTGGAAGTTGAATCTCAGGACTTGCAACTGGGAGAATTAAAAATTTTGCAGTGGGGTCCCAGTCTGTTTGAACTGGCTTTGTGATTATAAACACATGCTACAAATTATTCATTACTTATTACACATGGGGGAATCTTCTTTAAACGAAGCCTGAAGGCGCTGATTTACTGGCACATGTGCCTTACTGATACAATGTATTGCTTATCTGCAGGCCTGGTAGCACTCTGACCACAAAAAGATGATATGCTCGTTTCAGCAGATAAGCAATATGTAGTCATACTGGAAAACCTGATGAATGTGCATCCAGTTGAGGTATTGCTAGCTTGGCTGCTCTCCCTCCGTGCTGATGCAGATCAGGTGCTTGAGATAAGCTCTTATGAGCACAAAATGTTGCACTAGTGAAGTGTAGACCTCAATTAACATAGTAATATAAATCATTGCCTTTTGCTACCGCAGGAGATGAATATTCATGCCTGAGCAGCTCAGTTGTAAGCATCTGGAGTTGATGAGATGGTTGCATCAGCTGATAATCTCTTTACTTTCTTTGATATAGAATTTGAGAAACAGAGCCACTATCATTTTCCTTTCTCCAGTTTTGTCTCCTAAAATATGCTTTACGTGAAAATGGGAGAAATGGTTTCTTCAAGAGCTATTCAGTTGTTGGCTTTCATTCCACATGCCTCCCATATTTAGTATAAAATATTTTCCTATCCAATATTAATAGAGGGATATGTACTCATGAGAGAAAATATCTCTGAAGCCAATTGGTTGTCATTAAATGTATATTTACAACTATCAAAGAAAAATATGAAATACCCTTCTTTGGATTTCATAATAAAGTTTACCTTTAATGATGCTTATTTTTGTGAGGAAAAGTTTGGAAGAGCATGTAATTTTACTCTGCACGCTGTGTATCAGTGTGGGTAGAAATAACCCTATGACTAGTTTTACCCCAATTATTATCTTATGGAAGTTGTAATAACATATGTATAAATATGTTTTCTGTGGACCATTTTTCTTCTACAAATCTGAGACTTATCAATGGAGGAGAAAATGATTCTGTCAAATTCCTGAATTCTGACAAGTTACTTGGGAGTCATGCTACCACAGTCCTTGGGAACTGGAGAAAAAGAGGTCTGGAGCTTTAAAAATACAAACCCAAACAATCTACTTCCCCCAAACCAGTGAAATGGACCTTCTTTCCTAGTAAAATAATGCCAGAAAATAGCCTTTGACTTACAGACTTCTGAGCCTCTTTGGCAGAAGATGACCTTAGAGGGAATACTTGTGGCAGTAAAATACATTTTAAGCTGAAATGGTAAAACAGTGAATGACCAAGTGGGTTTAGCTCACTACTATTACTGTTGCTCTGTTCACACCTGGAAAACAAAATCTTCTGCTGTCAGAGAGCTTCAGATTAAGTCCCAGATGTTTTTAAACTCTTCTCATGACTGATATCTATGGAAAAAAATCTATTTTATGCTGCTGGAAATGATGTCATGTCAGTATATTCATTTTTAAAGTGAGGCAAAATGTAACTGTACAAAATAGTTTGCCATATAGGTGTGATTTCTTGGTGATGTTTTATCCACAAGCTATATCTTTCTTGGATATGGCTATGGAAAATACATTATATTTTGAGAGAGAAAAAAAAAAAAGAATAGATTTCCAGGAAACCTGTATCCTCCCAGTACTGTACAGTATATTTCATGGGCTTAAGAAGACGTAATTTTATAACTTATTCAATGCTGTACAGTAAAATCCTGAGATCTAGATGAAAAAAATCTAATAAGTGAAACTAATTATGGTAGCTTGTGATTATCTTATTTGTTTTTATCACCATACTGTAAGAAATTTAATGTAGTGTTAATTATAATTGTATAATTTGAGATGATGAGCACTACACACAATCAGTCTCATTTTTTTCTTTAAATGCAACAGTAAGAATGGGATTTGCTGGTGTTATGAAGGTAAAAACACCAAAGCAGAACTTAACTTTCTCTACAGATGTTTGTGCAAAATGTGACCTTTATTTGATCTTCCAGCTTAAGTTACAAAGCAAATGAAATGCAGTAGCTGTAATATATAAAACCATATATATGTATATAGTTATAAGGGCCTACCAGTGTTATTGAAAGAAAAGGAAAAGGTTGTTAAAAATGTAGCTAAAGGTTTACAGGCGCATGTTCTAGAAGAATGAGTTATTGACAAATAGCAAAGATATTTATTAAAAACCCTTTAAACCTTGTAAAATTATTTTGAACTAGGGAAGTAGCTAATCCTACAGTAGTTTGCTGGAAAAGTTGTTTTCTGTTTTTTGTTCTTTTTTAATTTTTATAAATTCTTTAGCAGCCAGGTAAGATAAAAGCTTATCACCCATTTAATAAAACATCTGGAGAGAGCTGCTAACAATATGCAGTGTTCCTTCTGTGTTGCTTCTGCATGTTCCCACTGTTTGTTTGGCTGGAAGGCAGTGATGTTACTTACTTGTAGATCTAACAGCTCTTTGTTTCTTCAGGCCTTGCATTGTTAAATTGGGTCACTGCATATAATGTATGTTAAGTAACGAGAGGGTTTGTTGTATTTATAGAGAAAATTAGTAGAAGGATTTCATAGCATTACAGGAAACATATATTATAGTTAAGAATAAGCACATTTCCTTTAAATACACGAGTAGTAGTTCACAGTCAAAGTAATGTGTTCTTCTGGAATACATCTTCCTATGTATGTAAATGTCACAGGAGTCAATAAAGATGACAAAATAGAACAGAAAGCAGACTATAGCTGTGAGGTTGAGTGGCTTGGTAGATCTTTGACTAGTGTTTTACAACAGAACATATAAGTTTTCTATGTTAATAGTTGAGATAATTCTAATTTTTTTGACACAGACACTAAAGTGAATTATTTTACAATATCCGTAGCCTGTGCAGAGAGAATTGTTTTAAAAGTTTCCAAAGCTCCTTGACTCACTTGAAAAGCTGATGACAGGTCCTTAAGAGATCACATAACTTCTTATAATGGGATTTAGGCTTCTAGGTCATATGAAGTATTTTTTAAAAGTTTATTCTTGTCCTGTTGATTAAACTGCCAGATAAAGTTGTAACTTCATTGATAGTCAAGCTGTAAAACCCCAATTCAAAACATTGATTCTATACCTGAAAAAGTAGAGCTGCATATCAGCCCCAAACCCTTGTGCTTTTTCTGTTCTTCTGTAATTTGTAAAAATAAACAGTTTCCTAGCCCTTAGACGTGTCTATTTAAACTGAATCTTCAGTTGTATAGGCTTTCCTAAGCTACAGCAAATACATTTCGTCCTGTCATGTCTCTGATAGGCATTCCTTGTACTGCTTTTTTGCTGTAACAATAGGAACTTAATATGTAAGAAACTTACTGATTTTAGGGCATTCAAGCAAACATTGCTTTTCATAAATACAGTATTTTTTGAGAGAATTTATAAGTTGGAAGATGGTACTTCGTGTCAGCTCAGATGGTAGCCTAAAAAGCAAGCTTTTTTTTTTTAACTAAGAGCTCACATGCTCTTTCTGCCTTTTTTTTTTTTTTTTCCTGGGTATGATTCTGTATGTCTTTACTAACTTTTAAAAAACAATTGCAGTTCTTCAGAAACCCAAAAATATCCTGAATCTGGCATTAGTTAATATTTTCCTTACTGACTTGGATGAGAGTACCTGCGTTATTTATCTGTGAAAACCAGACAGGAGATACTGCGAGAACTTCGGAGGGTAGGAATAGAATGAAACATGGCCATGACAAACTGAATGTGTAATCTAAGCACCATGTAATTCAATAATTATTACACTTTAGTAAGAATGATCAAAGTTTGTGAGTACTAGTCAGTTGGACAGTTTCCTAATCCGAGAGAGCTAGTTGATCATATGTGATACTCTGGCATCCCTACTCTTAATTTTGTGCAGAAGAATATCTATTGAAAGTAAACTACCATTCATGCCACGTTTCCATCCATGCTTGTGTAAGAACCCAGTGTACTCAGAAATATTGAGTGTCTTTCTTTTCTGTGTGTTTCCACCCTTTTGGGTTTAAAAGTATTTTGATTTAGTAATGCTGGTCTTGTTTATTAAGTTTATTTCCAGTTTCAATTCTAGATTAAAGTAATTTACTTTCAGATTATTTATTTTCCTGAAAATAAGTACTTGGTTGGCAACGAGTTACACTTCATTCTTACTGCTGTGGATCTAAATACATTGTAGAACTGCTCTAAATGTGTGTTGTCTTATGAATGCTATGTTTGCTGTTAAAGGGTTCACGCTAATTTGTGAATAATGATCAGTCATGAAACAAGTTTTCTAAAAAATTTATTTTCAGTAGCTTCCAAGAAAAATTGCAAATGAAACTGCCCAAAGAATGGGCAGATGTACTAAGAATAATAAAATTTGCTTTGGTGTTCAAGGGGTAGGGCTTAAAACTTACCTTTTTTATTCCAGAATGTAGTTTCTATATACTAATGGGTAAATTCTTCAGAAACTTTGCATCTGTTGTTGACTGCAGTGGGGATTTAGCGTTTTGATGAAGAGGTGCCTAGGATGTGACTCATTAGATTTCTGAGTCTGGTGGGACATTTACAAGGTTTTATGGTCTGAGCTCCTGAAATCGCTCAAGCTATAGAACTTGGTAGTGGAGTTTCTGCTTAAAAAAACTATAGGTCTAGGTGAACTATAACATCATTTTCAGAAAGTCGCTTGCTGCTGATTTATAGACTCTTCATTCATTAGACGAATATAATGAATGCGTAAAAAGTAGCAGCTTTGGTCACACAGGTTGTACCTTTGTGGTTTAAAGAAGCTCTTTTGTATTCCCTTTCTCATGACTAAGAGTGAAGTTGAATTAACAGTCTGGGTTTAAAACATGACTAAGAAAAAGAATTTGCTTTTATAAGATAGCTGAGCTCAGGATGTCTCAATTAACCAGTAAGTACATGCAGGTTTTAGAATTATCATAACCTAAACCATACAAAACATACATACTATATTTGTAAAAGTGATCAGAGAGTGTGAGATTTAGAAGTATCTACATAGTGATTTTGGTAAAACTTTCTTTCTATTTACATTTTATAAGTTTGTCCTTTGATAAAAAGCTCCTGTTGGCTTTTACTGAGACTGTAGGTAGCTTTGGAAACCTGCATGTGTAAGTCAGGTTACAGAATCAAGGCCAGGATGGAGAAGCTGCTAATGCTGTTGCACAAACTGGCTTTTAAAGTATTTTATATGTCCAGGATTACCTAGTGTCCAATGTAGCAAGTGTCTGGGGAAAAAAAGTCTTCTTTCTTAGCATTGTTAGCTAAGACAGTTGTTAAATTTCATGCTCGGCTTCAGAGTTTATACGTGATCACTGAAGATGAGTATCTGCCTTAAATAAAGGAGTAGGTCATTAATCTTTTGAGAGCTGTTCACGCAATCTTTGCAAATACAGAGGCCTTGAGGATAACATATTTTCAGTAGCAGAGCCTGCTACCTCTTGTGTGTCAGTGTGGTGTTAATCAGAAGAGAATGACAATATCTTAATAAACATGCATGCTTCCAAGCTGAATTGTCACTAATCTGTTTAAAATATTTTAGATGCCTTTCTCATATCTTTACTGTTAATGAAATTACCTACTAAGATTTTGTGTATCTGAAAAGATGCAATAACAGTGCCAGAAACTAAATTAATGTGCCATGGGAGCTTTCCTAATGAAACTAATATGGCATTTATAACCTTTTTAGAGAGACTTTTCACCAATTACAGCATAAAATGAACTCCCAAGAGACTCAGATGCTCTTTTTTTGCCCAAGCTTTTATACTTCTGCCTGCTTCCTTTCATGACCTGCGAAAAGGAAATTGTGAAATAATATGTAATTCTTTTATAACCTTCCATGGATTCATAGGTTTTTCTATTATTAATTGTGAACTTCAATTTTAGATTAGCATTTCATTTTTTAATTTGGTAGGCTGCGTTTTTCCGTGAGGTAGCAGTGACTGGCAGTATGAAATTCATTTTTTTCTTTTGAAAGAATGTGTTTTCCATTTTCTGCTGAAATGCTTTAGTGATTGCAGTGCAAAACTTCGAGACCTGCAGTTACAAAGTTGAATTGTGTAAATGTTTTCTGATATTGGGGAGTTTGATTTCTTATTTTCTTTTTATGTTTTTGTTTTGTAAATGGTGAATAAAATGTGCTTAAACTTTCGTAAATAGGTAGTACTCTTCATAAGCTAGGCCATAGCATGCTGAGGAGAACTAACAGGAAACGGAGTTATTACAGCTGTCAAAGGTGAGACAGAGCTAAAACCAGTTGTAGTGGAGCTACATACTGGGGTTTATTTAAGAACTAACAAAATTCAAGCTTTTATCACACTTGATTCATTTTGCATACTTGCTCACCTGCTCTGCTGCCAGCACTACGTTCACTAGGTCTTGACTTCCCTTTGCAGCAGGGAGATCACTGCTACTTTGGGAAGGTTGGGTAGAAAGCTATGTTGCATTGTGCTGTGCATCTTCTTGTAGTTACCAGTCTTGAACATCACTGGCCAGGGTGCCTGGGCCTCTCCTGGCATTTGTTTGTCTCCATGCATCTCTGATCTCTAGGATTTTCCCTTGCTTCCACAGTCTTTTCTCTAGTCGGGATCTTTGCTGCCTTCTTTCCTGGCCCCTTCCTTCCGAGACTACTACTTCTTCCGGGGAACCCTTATCTTTGGCACCCAAACTCCTATTTTTCCCTAATCTAAATAGTCAGTGTGCAGAAACACAATGTGTGAGTAGCCTTTTAATTACACATTCTACCTCTGTGTTAATTGGAGGATTCAGAATGTGACCCTTCTGTTTAGTCCAGGTGTTATCAAAGTTTACAAGCAGCCTGTACAGATTGCAGCAAGCAAGTACCAGTCTTCTGCTTGGGAGTTCAAAATTCAGTTTCATTCACCCACAGACACACACATATGCCCAATTATCTGTTGCCTGTTAACATTTGCAATTTAAGCTAGTCTTTTCACTATTACAGCAACTAACGTACTTATGCCAAAAGCTGTGTTTGGTGCCATTTGGAAAACCCTCATTCACCTTGTCATAGTCTCTGATCTTGACTAACATGAATATCTAGCTCTTGCATCTTTCTTACAGGAACTGAATTGCTAAGATTACTTGGTAGGGAAGGAATCCAAACGTGGATTGGTGCTGGAACAGGGGGGACAGCATATGACTGTTTGCGTCTCGTATGACAATTTCAGGGTTTACTGTGTTTGGAGGTCTTATATAATGTGATAACTTTCACATGCTGCAGTACTTCACATGCCAAATTTCAGGTAGCTTTGCAGTTCTTTGATCATGCAAAAGACTCCCCTATTGACTATATGTGTAGAAACATACAGGTAAAATTTTAAAAAAGGAAGGTGGCCTAATAGTAGCAAGAAAATGTCTTTGTTCTTATTGTGAATTTTGATTATTTATTTTTAACTTTTCATCTAACTTTTTATTGATGACCTTTTCTTTGATGCTTCCTACATGGTAAATGTGAGGGTGTCCCTTTGCTGGATTGAGGAAGGGTCAAGTTTTTCCTCACTTTTCAGAGTCAGCAGTCTAGCTGGCGGTTACGTCGTGTCTGGAGGTAACTGACCTCAGAAGCAGAAAGCATTTTGTGGGATTCAAGGTCCAAATGCATTGCTTGTGCATCTTGCTGTTAACATTCCAAAACTTTTTTCTATGATTAAAATGCTTGTATAGTTGAAATAAATATTAATGGACTTTCTTAGATTGCATTGTAGAAGCAACTTAGTACTTTCTCTGGTTATTCTTGCTGCGTTTCAGGATATGTAAAGGAGTAAACATTTAGAATATGAAGAACAGCTTCAGAGATGAGGAAATTTCTTCATTTTCTTATGCTATAGGCCCTTCAATGAGCAGATATTCATCTCCTGCTCTTTCCTTGCACTGTTTCTGCAGCTTTTGGTTCTGCCAATTTATTTGAATCAGTGGTTTATCTGCACCTATGTTCCCAAGAGAAAACAACATGGAGGCTGATTGTTTCTTCTGTTGCTTTAGCATCCTTTCTGCTGCTGAGAATCAAATTTTATTGAGAATGTTTCAGCCAGCTCCAAGAACTGTGCTACTGACTGAAGCCAAAGGAATAGTTGCAAAATGTGTGTTTACCACAGTGCTGATCAAAAGCACCTTTGCTGTTCAATTTGGAAGGAAATTCACAAAGTACTTCTCAGGCAGTATGCTCTATGGCCATGGCAGAAGCAAAAGAGATGTCTTAATATTTTTTTATTTTTAATTTAATCAGTTAGAGAAAAGGGGTCAGGAGCCCTTGTAGAAATAAAATACCACCCTTTACACAAAGATAAAACACACGTTGTGGACGATAAGCCTTCTCTGTATGTGCGGCAGAGAAGGATGTTTGCCACACGGGGGTTTATACATTGTTAGGGTAGAATAAATATATATGTGTGTGTATATCATGTATTTATATGCACAGGTACATACCTCTGCGTGTGCATGTACATCTAGACCAAGGCTAGCTTGCTGTTCCTGGTGTTCAGCATAAGATTTTTGTATAGGCCTACCCTTTGTCTTTCAGCTGTCTGGCCTAAACTCGCAGCAGGGACAGCAGTGGGAATGTAGTATATAGTGAAGTTCTGGCCCTGCTGACTTCCCAAAGAACAACATTTGGGAGGCAATGAGATTTTTAGGGAGTGAGTGATGCAGGGCTTTTTTTATGCTCTTCAGTGTGGATTTTCTTTGAATTTGTTTGATTTGTTCCAATGTTGCACCATGGGTGTTTTGGTTTTGGTTTGGTTTTTTTTTTGAGTGTGTTTGGGTGCTTTTGGGTTTTTCCCCCACAAAAACATAGTATACTTGTAGAACCACTCCAGTGTTCTGGTATGAGTGCCTTAATAATCTTCCAGTTTCTCCTCAATCTCAAGCCATTTTTCTTGTGAGATATTTTCAGTGTGGATTACCAGACAGCCAAGCAACATATGAGCTATTTATTGTTTCAAACAATCAATCTCATTACTGTTAGCAATGTGCAGCTTTAGCAGCTATTGTACATAGTTTATCTTGGTTGTGGTAAAGCATCTAAATGCTAGGGTTTTTAAAATGACTTTTTGCTTAGGATTCATATAGAATCTAAGAAATAAAGAAATAGTCAGCATCTGTTGAAAGTTACAGCTGTACTAAAATGCTTTATTGATTTGTTTTTCAATCACAGGAAATCTGAAAATTGTGGGATATAGTAGTAGCTTGTCTATACTACTTCTTCAGTTAAAATTGGAGAATGTATTTATGGTAGCTACTTACTAATGGTGAGTTGAATGCTTTCCAGGTGTTTTGCATAATTTAGTGCATTAAACAAATGCTTGATGAAAATCAAACCACATAATGTTACATTTTCAATAGAAGCTTCTCTCTGTCACCCTGGAAAGGCAAACTAACTAACTTACATCTAACTATATCCTCTGTAAAACTACTTGCTTTTTCATAAGGTGGTGAGGAAAGGACCTTTGCATAATACAAGCACAGTGCACTCAAGCTGCCTTGTTGTTTGTTGTTTTTTTTTTTTATTTTCCCCCTTGAGGTGTGTGGTTTGGTTTTTCTTTTTTTTCCTATGGGGGAAAGAAATTTCTTGAAAAGCAAGAAAGCTGTTGAAGTTACAGAACCTGTATTCTTACAGAGGTGAATTTTGCATTCTTTTTAATAGGGAAATATGCTGTTTAATATAAAGATCATTAGCAGCAAGGACTGGCAATTTAATTGACAAAAACCCCCACCTCATTATTTTATTCATATATATGACCTGAGATGAAGATATCTTCACAGTTGCAAGATGTGATTGAGCTGTCACAGATAGTCTCTATTTCTACAAGGCAGTGAGTGTCATATACAAAACTATGTGATGTTTCCTATAGCAAACCTGCCACTAGAAGGGGAATTAGGTT
>NW_009602377.1:26592-27807 GCF_000690535.1 Cariama cristata | reverse complement strand
CCTGCTGAGTGGCTGTGTGGTTATAGGCTTATCATCTACGATACCTTATTATTAAAATGTTTCCTGCCTCATAAAGAATATTTGTGAAATGATATTATGGTAATCACCATCTTGACTGATACCTCAGGTGCTGAAGTGCAGACATGGAATACTAACAGGGTATCTCTCCTCAGCTTGAGCTAAAGAGTCAGGTGCTGTAGCTGGGATATGTAATAGCTCCACATCTTCTAAAAGCAGGTAAAACACACTGTGAGCCAGTGGATTGTGTTTTGATGTGTGTAGCAGAAACAGGGTAGAAATGAAGTCCCCAATATATTTCTCACCTAATCATGGATGTCATCTTTCTAATCTGTCTCTCAGGCTGTTTCTTGCTCGGGAAAGGCAGGAAAATACTTTCTATTTTGTGGTTCTATTAAAAATTTCTCAAAAGTGTGAGAAGAGAGGAGGGTAAAAAAAAAAAAGCTGCTTTAAAATCAAATGCTTTTCAGCCCTCTGGAACTGGATGTTCTGTAAATGTCCACATACTATTAACTTGTCTTTGCATCTTTGAGCAGCGGTGGTTCTACAACTTCCGATCATTCTCAACTGTAGTTTACTGAATATTTGGAGGTTTAACACTCAGATTCTGAATTGTACCTTGTTCTTCCCTTGATAGATCACTTAACTGGGGAGTAAGGGAGTGTATAGGGGATAATTGCCAAACTTATAAAAACTGGAAGGGAACAGCTGCTTAATCATGTGTTAATCAGTTGTACTACTATCCATGGTAAATGAAGAATTTAACTTGATTAGCCTGAATAAGCATGCCCTGTTATTTCTGGAAGAAGGTTTTTGATACTGAGATACTATGAGCAAGGAGACCTCTGTGTCTGAGGCAGAATTTTTAACTTTGGGGAAACTTGATGCATGGACTTCAGAAAATTATTATATGTTAAACCTGTGCCCTTAAACTTAGGACACAAGTTCTATATGTAAACACTTAGTGATTTGTTTTTTTCACACAACTGAGTAACTATACTGTCTCTCAAATTAGCTGGAAGATACAGATGGTTGACCCCTTAGGCCATTTTAATTTTAGACACCTAAATTTAGACTTTGGACTCTCATTTAGAGCATTGGGTTTGAAAGATTTGGACTGGAAGCCAAAAGCTTCTACCCTGTCCCTACTTACATTACTGTCATCTCTCTGAGCTTCTCCCTCCCACTGAAATTAAT
>NW_009602377.1:0-26561 GCF_000690535.1 Cariama cristata | reverse complement strand
TTTCCCTTGAGATGCTCTTGAATTGCTTTATTCATTTTTCAGTCATTTTGCTTCAGAAAGTATGTATGTTGCAGTTCCTGTTATTAAAAGCAAAATCTGAATCAGATACATAATGTAGAGAGTTTCCTTTCTTATAATCAGAAATTTACGACTGGCTGCTGTAGGTGAAGCTTACTGTGCGTCTCTTTATTTAGCTGTGCCAAAATTTTCAGTTGTAAAACAGATTAATAGATAAAGCATGTGGGGGAAATGGGAAAGGGAAAACATGAATGGGACATTTTGAGTATAACTGAAAATCCATTGGAATTCTTCCCTTTAGTTCAGACAAACTAAAACAATTTATTTGTTTTGATTATTTTAATTGAAAAAGTTACTCTCCCAAATGAAATGTTCTTTTTTGGAACTTGTTTATGAAAACTAAGTCACGCCTAACAGATTTATTATGTGATGACCATTGCCCAGTCTTGGAAGGAAATTGGTCAAAGTGCTGCAACTGGGTCTGAGGGGACACTGCATAAAAGCTGTTAAAGTCTTCAAAAATCAACCAAGCTGTAAAATTGAACTGATAAATCTCTTTAGATGGGGCAGTTTGTTAGTTATATATCAAACTGGATGTTACTGAAGGGAATTTGAGGTAAAAGCCTGAACAATATCTGATAGAAGTAAGATGTGAAGATTTTTATATCAAAAGAATATGATTAAAAAAAATTAAAAGTATAATATTACGTATGTTATTGCTGATATTCTCCAAAATTTTGAAATTATGCAAAGAAACGTTGCTCATTAAGTTTGTTTTGGAGTTAACTTGTGTGTTCCCATCATTGCCTGGATTGTAAAGTAAAAGTTACGGTATGTAGTGAATCTTTTAGATTTCATAATCAATAAAACATCTTCAAATAAAAGAGGGAGTTACTACATCTATCAAGAGGAGAGACTGACAGACAGAGATACTTGTGTTTTGGAAGAGAAAAGAGTCTTTAATGTACTCAGTTTTACCTGATAGCTCAGCACAATTGCATGTTCAACCTGTTACTGCAGTTCAACATTGAAAATCAGATCTGGCACATTCTCTGCTGGAAGGTATTAAAATCGGATCAATGCAGCTTTATATGAAACCAGTAGTCTTCAACTATATAGACAAATGTAGACTACATTTGTAGCCAGCCAGATTTCTGGGTTGGGGTGTACTGCAGCCACATACTGGAATTCTACAATACATTAGGGATGCTAAGCTGTGATATTGTTCCTAGTATACCACAAAAATAGTGTTTGAAGTGGCACTGTATTCCTTTAATCACTATCCTTTATTCTCAGCCGCTCAGTGGAATTAAGCTTTGGCCAGACAGTGACGGCTAGAAACCATTTATATGAGCTTTGCGGAAAGCAGCTATCATGAAGCATTCTTTTATTTTTATGTGTAATTTGGGAAGAGGGTAGCGTTATTTTCCAGTGCTGTGGAGAAAGTAATACACATTTCATGAACCATTTCTGCGTCACA
Organism: Cariama cristata; assembly: GCF_000690535.1. Lineage (NCBI taxonomy): Eukaryota > Metazoa > Chordata > Aves > Cariamiformes > Cariamidae > Cariama > Cariama cristata. Next base: position 25,063 of record NW_009602377.1, on the reverse strand, counting down.
TTTCAGTGCTATCCAAGAGCAAATGTCAACAAAATCTGTCATCCCTCTCCTCCCCAAAGCCATAAACAATCTCAGGAGTCCCACTTCTCTCAGAATTTTCTGTTACTAATACAGTCTTTTTGTAATTGTATGTATCAAAGACTGTACGACAACTCTGCGTAGTCCTTAAGGCACAAAACGCGGAGATAAAAGTATGTGACGTTTCGTGAGCCTTCTCTTGGGCAAGGCCCCCAAAGTGAAGCAGCGGTCTTGTTTCAGAAAAATGAAAGTGTAAGTAAGCATATTGCTACAGGCCTGTAGGCATATCCTGATGAACACAATCGCTATGCATTTCCCAAATCCTTAGAGAAGTAAGACAGTGAAAAACATGCTCACGGTTCATGAGGAATAAAAACTTGCTTTTTTTTTTTTAATTGCTGGTATAATTTTTGTTTCTTCCAGAGTATGAGAAGCAATATCATAGTTCTGATGAGTGTTTTCTTTTTGGCAAAAATATTTCAGTTTTCTACGTTTTAGAAAGTCCAAAGGAGCTTGACTTATGTGATTGGATATAACTCTTTATCTAAGGAATATGTACTTCTGTTTAATCAGAAATACCATTAGATGGCAGATGGACTATCCAATTTGAGTTGTAGTCTAGACAATGGAATAAATAGATTATGTAGAAGATTGTTTAGGACAAGATAAACAAAAGTTCATGGCATACATTTCTTACATATTTCATGTTTTGGATGGATACATTAAGACTAGATTTGAATGGTTTATTCTTTTTCGGTAGGCCAGATTATATCATCTGAAAGAATTTCAAATACAAATTATATAATCTGAAAGAATTTCAAACATAAGGGTTTTCAATTGATTGGTGTGTTTTTACTTTAGGAAGAGCTGTTAAGTTTGACAAGATGACTTTCTGAAAAACAATCAACTTTGATATGGGAGATTCTGTCTAATGGAGAAAGAAATCTGATAGTTAAGGCTCAGAGTTTAAAATGCTGTGGGCTAAAGTGAGAATTGAATTCAACAGATATCTAAGTGAAAAATCTCTAAATCAAAGCAACTACAAACTGTGAACCCAACTACAGTATTTTGCACTGTAGCTTTCTGAAAGGATGCTGTACAAAAATAGCAGTAAAATGCATTTGTAACAATAGGAAACAGATACTTCAGATCTAGACGTGTAAATGTATCTTTGAATACCATCTCCTTTTCTGTAGGTTTCAAAACCTTTCATAGGTTTTGAAAATAAGTTCTTGCTTGGTATGCCGTCCAGTTCATTTTAAAATTAGTTTTATTATTCCAACAAGAATCATATTTTAATGTGACAGTTTAGGCTGGGACTTGGAGACTGGAAGTCTGGTAACTTCTATCTAGTGTCTATACAGCAATCTGTGCATCTGAGTAGTTAAAGATGGTTTACAAATCTGATAATTAAAGGATAACAGACTTATTTTGCTAAAAAGATTGCTCACCTGTCAGAAACTATTATTTTATTTTTTTTCTTCGTACACATATACATTTTGCCTACAGTGTTTGGGGGTGGTTTTGCTGTGGGTGTCTGAGAATGTGTTTTTGATTGATGAGCTAAGCTGTTTTTTTCAGGTACTGAAGCAAATAACTATTGATGCAATGCTCTAGAAATTGCTCTTCCTGAAGAGAGAGGCGGAGAGAGATTCTGCTCCCACAGAGTGCTCCTGCTCTCTGACAACAGGGTTTGCTTTTGCTGGGGAACTGTTGTCGAAAAACACATACAGCTTTCCACTGGTGGATCTGCGCTTGTAATTGTCTCTCTCCAAAAGCTGGGCTACAGCTGTGGTCAGCGAAAGATGTACCTAATACAAAAGCAAAAATACGGAGCTTTGGAGACTTTAAAAAGAGATCTAATTTTAGCAGGGAAAGGAATTTAGCAACTTACTACCTAATGAAATATTTGTATTACTGAAGTAGCTATTAGTTTAGTTTATTAAATTGATTTAGTAGCTGTTGTGTTTCAAGAAGTTTTTCTATTTGCTTCTCTTTCCAGGAATTGGATGGAGGATTTCCTATAAATAATAATGTTATTTCTGATAACTTTCATGTAGTTTGATGTTTTCTTCTCCCCTTCCCCACTCTTTTGTTTTCTGTATCTCAGAAGGGTTATCTGTCTTCTGAGTAATTTGATTGATTGAACAAAGACCAAGAGGATTTTGGAACTGTACGCTGATAACTTGTTTTGCCAGCTTATCTTCCAGTAATACTTACACCTCTGACAATAAATTCTCTGACTGATTCTGTGTGAATTACGGGTTCACCAAGGCAGCGACTCTATTTGTTTCTCGAGCTATTTTAGTGTTAATTTTAGAAGGTGTTTTCTTATCTTCAAGCTTGAAACCTATTTTGGCAGCTAATACCTTTGTAAATGAAAGAGCAGGAAAAATTACAACATGGTGAAGAACATTGCTGTAGCACAGTGTGTTATTTTGTGGAATATCAAAGTCCGAACAGCTTTTGACATGAAGCTGAGGAAAAAAAGGCTTCCATTGAGGGGTTGAATAACTAATGCTGTATATTTCCAAGGTTTTGAACAAAGGATCAAGTTAGGTATTTGAGTAGCTAGAAGACTGCTTGTTAATTCCTTTCCCACCATCCTATTGTACAGGTACATAGCGTTCTCAGTTTACAGTCCACTTAGTCTTTCATGGGAGAAGGACCTTATTATTTATGCAAGTTTTATCAGAGCTGGTTTTCCTTGCAATCATTAACTTATTCGTACTTGTGGAATATTTATCACAAGGTCCAATTATCATTTAAAGGAAAATAATTTAAATAATCCCTTCTATGAGCTATGATCATTAAACTTAATTTGGAATACTAAAACACAAGATTCCCTCCAGGCTTAATAATGGTTGACTTTGCAGCTTTCCCAGGCAGCCTTGTCCACTGTTAGAGAAACAACAGGTACAGTGTGGTACGCTAAATATTTTGAAATTATTTAGACACTGGAAAAATCCCGTTGAACTTAAGTTTACTAAGAGGTTGCCTACTTGCAAAAAATCTCATCACTTCTAGTGTCTGTGGTTATCACTTAGAGTAGCAGTTATCTGCCCTATCAAAATAGTTGAGTAAGAAAAACCTCTACAGAAGAGACATAAACTGCTATGCCTTTCATTTTGTTGATATCCAGAGCACAATGTTTTTTTCTTCCTCTCTAGCTTGTATCTCTGTTCTTGTCCTTTTTTGTTTCTTTGTGTTGTTTGCTAGCAGTCTTGAGCTTCTTGTTCTTTTCAGGCAGAAAGAACTTGAAAATCAGTGGGATAGATCAAAGTGTTTCTAGCTGAAGTTGAGATAATTGCTTTCACTAGTTACTTTTTTTTTTTTTTTGAAGAGGGTGATGCTGCAAAAGATAGCTAAGAATAGCTGATAGCTGCAGCCTAGTGTTTTGGAGTGCAGTCAGGCTGGCTGTGATAGGGACTCACTATTAGATGTATATACAGTGTCAGTGTCTTCAGCGAGTGAAATTCTCCTTCTGTTCTTGTCATTTGTTAATATTTGAAAGCCAAGTAACTTGCAGAGCTATGGTGTCTTAAACCTTCTGGGTGCCAAAGCCTTTCTTTGCAAGATCAGTGTTACTGCAATGGTACAGTTGTCCAAAGACCTTTGCCTCTGACATTGAACTCTCTCTTCTAATGAGCTCTCAAATTCTTCAGCGAAGTGACCAGGAGATACTAAATTCTGTAGAGGGAATTGGTGATTCTCTTCTCTGGAGAAAACGATGGACAAAATATCTAGGTTGATTTTGTGAGATGGGAGGTTGCATGTCTGCTAGGCTGCAACTATGACAACTGCTAGAATATAGCAGGGTTTTATTGTTGCCATTTTGACTTGAGAGAGAAAAAAACATACTAGGATCTATTTTGTTGTTAGCTGGATGCAATGCCAATGAAGATATTAATCCTTTTTGGATTTAAAGCCTATTAACTGTACCCCACTATTGTGTTACCTACTATTATCAATAGTTCCTATAGACATTGTTCTAAATAAGACAAACTTTATAGGGGCTTTGTAGAATCCTTTTTGAGACCTAAATATCAAGATACAGATTTTTCATGCAGTTTTGTTGGGTTTTATTCCAATAATACAATGAAAACCAGTTTATGTAGTTTCGGAAACATACTTGATAATGAAGATTCATCTTACATTTCCAGCAGTTTGACTGAAAAAGGCATTCGCTGTTATCCACACAACACAGTAAAAACTGTTCTGTTATTCTGTAATATATAGATGAAAGAACTGCAATTTATATATTTTTACAATAAGCAGACAGTACAAAAATCCATACTTCAAGAGCTACATTAGCAGAAGATTATGGTTGGAAATCTAAGGACTGAGAAGTTAGGAACTGGTAGAAGAAAATTCATCTGTAGTTTCATAGCTCAGTGCCTTGTGGGTACTTATTACAATGCAACCTTTTGTAATAAAGTCACTTATTAGGTGCCAATTCCAACATTATAACTTGAGCATTTCTGACATCTCTGAAAAGAGTGTGCCCAGAAGATTTTTCTATTTCTAACAGTGTTTTTGAAGATTAGTTGACTTTCTGTTTATCAGTTCCATTTTGGTAGATGGGGTTTTTTTTCTGTTTTGCAGATGCTATTTGAAAGTTTTGCCTGTTGTACTGGTTTAAATAGGAAGCCCCTTCAAAAAACTGAGATTTGTTTTGGAAAGGTGTGTGTTAGATCCAAGATCTGTGAAGGCTCACACTTCACCCTTGCTAACAGCCATGCAAGTGTGAGGGACAATATTCTGCAGTTTGGACAGGTCCATATTTATAACTGAAATGTTTTCCCATCAGCATCAGCTACCCTTGATGAATGAAAAAGAAATTGTACCTTCTTATGAGACGCACTAACTACTTCCAGACAAAGAAAACATCTTAAAATAAAAATTTATTACCATGCCTGACAGTCCACAGGTTAAAACGGGCAAGGTGAACATGTAACTCCATTTAATGGTGTCCTCAGCTGTCAGTGTACAAACTGCCATTGAACACTTCAGAAGGAAAAAGAAATGGCAGTGACTGTCAGGTGTGACTACCAGGGTCCTTGTTGTGAAAACGCAAATGTTCTGTACTGTCATGCATAATCCTGCTGGCTGCTTGCAGCACCAAGGTATGACTGTATCAGGCTGTAAAAGTGCATTTTTAAAACCTAAGGGTAAATCTTTTATTACTTTTTTTTTTTTTTGAGAGCAGGTTTTCAGTGCTGTAGGAGCAGTGATCTGCGTACATGTGAGATAAGAGCTGAAACAATGAATTTCTGTAATCCGCTCTTAAAAGACAAGCTTTCAATAACTCAAAATAAACTATTTACTTTGTGGTAAAGAAGGATAAGAGGAGATTTAATTATTGTCTAAAATTACCAGAAGAGAGAAGACGACTTCTGATAGTAGGAGTGTATTTTTAAGTTTAGCACAGGCATGGTATAATGAGATTCATGACTTGGAAACTGGAGCTAGATAACGCAGACTGGGAGCAAGTTCCCCAAATTTTTGGTGGCAGGTCTAATTAACCATCTGGAATCTGATGGGTTTTCTGTCAGCTGAATTCTTTAAATCAGTGCTGATTGTCTTCCTAAAATTAATAATGTAACTCAAATGAAAGTCGTGGGCTTGGTACAGAGATGACAGAATGAATTTCTTTGACTTCTCTTATACAGGAACTAGATGATTAGAGTCCCTGAATTACACTACTGTCCTCTGAATTACTGCTATGAATGACTTAAATATTATTCTGAAATTTATAAGAAGATAAAATAGCAATTTTTATAATGATGATATAGCCAGGACGGATTTAGTTGGTTGAAACTCTGGCTTTAAAAATGCCTTGTTTAATTTTTTCCCCTTCAATCATTACAAAACTATAATGAATCTTCTATTAGTAATTTTCCTAAAATTTTGAATTTTCTGAAGGAATTCAGATAGCCAGAATGAAAAATTGTATTTTTGATTGTCCAAAAAAATAACAGAAACTACTCAGTTGCTGTAAGAAAAATGCAGCAAAAGGTGAAGAAAAAAACCCAAACACAAGTAAACACCTTTTTTTTTTTTAACAGTCCAGGGAGCTGAAGAAACAGTAAATATTTCAGTTTATTTTTTATGACTTCAGCTGTAACTTTAGTTGTTCTGGTTTATGTTCAGCAAAATTTCAAAACGACAATTCATTGTCAGGTCAGGTTAAAAAAGCAATGATTTGACCAAATTTTCAGTATGGAGTCAATGCAGCTCTCTAGTTATGATTTTTAGCATTACAGATCTTGACAACTGGAAAAACCACTTTTGCTGTTTTATAGAAACTCAGTATTCCTGTAGTCATTGCGTTTAATGAAAAAAAAAGATTAATTAAGAACAAAAGCTTTCTCAGTATTCAACATCATTCAGTGTGACTAATTGGATGAATAATGAAATTTGTGGACCTTTTTTTCAGATGAAGTCTTTTATAGTATGAATTTGTACATGTTGTAAATCGTAAGGTACTGTCCTTCAAGGCAGTCCATCTGAATTAAAAAAACTTATGGCCACTGTAAGCCTACTACAGGACATATTACAGGCTTTTGTTGTGTGCATCTCTCATAATTGTTGACCCCCCCCTTCTTTTTTTTCTTCATTTTTGCATAGCATGGTATAAATATGTTTCACCACTTACATGTTTCACCTTCTTTTTTCAATATGGCAAAAAATGGCTATAATTGAAGACCAAAGAAAAAAGAAAAATCCCTTCACCTCCTGTGCATTTAAAAAAAATAAATTATAAAAGTATATGGGAATATACTAATACATATTTGCTTTATCTATACATGCTTGTCAATATACTTGTTTTTCCTAAGAGTTCGTGGTTCTAGGATAATGTGAGCGGTTGTTCCTAAATTCTTGACGTAAATCTGGATACAGTGGAAAAATATGCACATTCCCTATCATGCAGCTGATCTATGTCCATTACGTATTTTGAACCTTGCTACCATCTGTCCCCTGGCACACTGCATAGGTATAATAATAGGGGAAAATTCCAGTAAACTACGAACCACATACAGTAGCTGACAGTGGTTTTCTGATCCACAGAACAGCATTCAGGTGCTCCTAGACTTGCTAAAGATCTTTTGACCCTTTTTTTTCATTTGATAATGTATTAGTTCTTTAAATCCATTGCAATAACTAAATGTTGTTTTAAATTAAATTAAAGGAATCTAGAGATTCTAGAGAATCTAGAAAGAAAATTTGAGAATATAAAAATGTAGAGAATGTATTAGGTTATATATAGCTATATATAAAGTATTTATATTATGCTAATTATCTGATTTTAAAAAATAATTCAAGAGTTCAGCTGAGATCATTACTGAAAGCCTTACTCCAGCAGCACTCTTCCTATGGAAGTCTTACATGCTTACAAGCAACCAGCTCAACTTCACATTATCTGACTGAGGAACTTCACGATCCATTTAGATAAAAACTCCATCCTTTTTTTTTATGCTTTCGTGTGGTATGCTAAGCCAATAGAAGGAAGGAAATGTAGGGCTGAGGGAAATTCCATTCTAATTTTTTTGTTTCTATTCTTTTCTAGTTAGTTGTTCAAGATGACCTGTTTTCCTTGTTGCAGCATATAAATTTCTTTAATAGTGGCTTTAGGTTAACCACATAGTGATTGATCAACAGTTTTCAGTAACTTGCTCTAGGTGACCTGTCCAAGTCAGGTAGCACTGCAGTACTTTTAGATATGAGTGCTTACAGCCCTCAACTGGGTCTGACAAGTCCCTGCAAGGTCAAGAGGAGCATTGCTCAGGTAGATTCTGAATCTGCAAGCTGTTCTGTTTGGCTCCCATTGTCTGTGCATTTGGAATAGTCCACGGGGGACAGGATTACCAATGGAGTAAATCCTGGCCTTCTAAGAGTACAAGTATCTGTGTTATTAATATTTGCTATCTGTATTCATTCAGGGGCAAATGTCTTCATTGAGCTACCAGACAGTTCTCTGCTATTTCATGTTTGGAAATAATTTTAAAACCTTGACTTGTTAGGAAAGCAAGCTGAGATGCTAAATGTACATGAAACAGTGAAGGTGCATGTGCTAGGCTTGATTGTAAAAGCCTTGCTTAGACAGCTTCTCTGGTGCAAGTCTGTAAGAATTCACACAAAAATTCAGCAAAAATCTTGTTTCAGGTTAGATTTTTGGAAGTTTCCTTCTGGTCATCTGGAGACATTCATGTATTCTAGGGAAGAACTGATTACAGTTTAGTTAACTTTCTCCCCAGACATCTCTTCAATGTTTGTTCATAAGATAGGACCCTTGCTCTGTTCAGGTTACAATAGTGGGAGTCAGTTGGTTGGTGTCTTTGCTTGACTAATATGATTCATAATGTTTGTTTTGCCCCTGTAAACAGGTCATAGAATTGGAAATGTGTTTTCTTTTTGATGCCTCAGATGGAACACACAATTATGAAAGTAAAGTTTTATTTTTACTGTGACATTGACAGTATTTGTAAAGTCTGTGGTACACAGATGTACACAAACCCCTAAAACTGATCTATATAAGATACTCCTCATGAAAAATGGTAGAGGTTTGGTTTTTTTTCTTCTCCTTCTCCAGCAAGAAATGCCTTCCTGTGGTTAAGAAATGTTCCTATAAGGGAGATGGAGATAACCTCAATAGGGAGCTCACTCTTTCTGGGAATATATTGGTTAATATCTGCTTCAACAATAAAAAAAAAAATTGTCTAGGGTGAGAATTTCCAAAGGATCATGAGAATATTGACAGCACTGCATCATTTATTTTTGAGGATCAAGCTAAGCAGGAAGAACGATTTTATTTTCTACTCATTGGTAAACACACACGAAGGCTTCAAAGCTTTAGGTAAATTAAAACCCAATAAAAGCAGCATTATAATGTATCAAATTTTGCCATCTGTGTTATGAAGACTTTGAAGTCCCTACAGAAACAATTCTTCCCTCCTGAAGCCAATGTTAGAATGACCAATTCCAATAAAGTTCACCTTCTACCTAAAAAGGGCTTTCTGTCCTGTTTCAGTGATTTGTTCTCTGTGATAATGTGGGTTTGTCTGTTTGACAGTTGTGTAAGGTTGGTTCTTTTCTGGGTGCTTTGTGAGGCCTTTGGATGTTTGCCTGGGAATTCCTGTAGTGAATCTAATCAGGCCATGGGACATTCAGTTGGAGTCATAGTTCCTCTGGAGCTACAGATGCACAGAAATCCTGCATGTTTTGACAGCATGCATTCAGAACAGATGTACGATGTATGTGCAATAGGAGTGATTTGCACATGGCTGATAAATCCATCTTGCACAAGACAGAGAACTTTGTGTCCCATCTGACCTAAATACTGGGTTTGGTTTTGTATCAGGAAAATCCTAAATGGCAATGTAAGACATAATTAAACGTTTCTTTTCCATATTCAATTTCCAATGCAGTAGCTTCTAGAGAACCTAACTAGAAATTGTGGAGGTGGGGAAGGGACCATATTGCAGCAGGCAGCACATGGACCAAGTCCGTCTTCTGCTTGGTGCCAACTGGAATAGGACAGCAAACATTAAAGAGATGATCGGGTAACTGTGTGGATGTGCAAGGCAGCTTGCAGAGCCACGTGATCACTGGTGGCCATCCATACATCCAGCCCTGGACCAATGTCTGTTTTCAGAGAGCCACTCCTTTCTTTCAGTCTGTAAGGCTCTGCTGTTTGAGTTGTGGCTTTTTAGGCTTTGAATTTTCATTTGGCTGAGGTTAAGTGTTGTTGTCCTGATTTGCTTCCTTGAGTTTTTATAATGATTCTTGTCCTTTTTTAACTGCTTTGTGAACACAGGGTTTTGTATGTTTATCTGGGATTTTGAAAGCTTTAGGTGTGACTTTCTGTAAAAATAACAGTGACTAGGAACTGATGAGGCAATGGGCATGAACTCAAACACAGGAGATGCAATCTGGACATCAGGAAACACTTTTTCACTGTGAGGGTGACTGAGCATTGGCGCAGGTTACCCAGAGAGACTGTGGAGTTTCCGTCCTTGGAGTTACTCAAAAGCTGGGCATGGTCCTGGGCAACTGGCTGTATGTGGCCCTGCTTGAGCAAGGGAGTCGGTCAGGGTGACCTCCAGAGCTCCCTGCCAACCTCAACCATTTTGCGATGCTGATTCTGTGAAATCATTTGATTATGAGCCCTCCCCCAAAGCACTCCCCCTCTGTTCCCCCAAAGAAACACTTTACCCTGTTATGTGAGTAATTGCAGAGGTAGCATTTCAGAGATGGGAAAAATACACTTTCATCTAGAAACCTGTTTTATCTGGAAAAACTTCCACAGATTCTTGAGAAGCACAGTGCAAATTGTGTGCACAATCTGTGATTCCTGTTCTTGTTTTTTATTCTGAAATACTTGGTCTGCACTGAGCAGCTCCAGCCATCAGGAAAATCTGCCTATCCTACACAAAGTACATCTCTGCTAGGGCTTTGCTGAAAGCTATTTATGACTTTTGTAAATGCTACCCCAGTGATGATCTGTGGTGTGCCCCGAAGTCTGCTCGAGTGTTAATTGGTTTATTGTTTTGCGTAGTATACATTAAAAGCTTTTCTGTTCAGTTTGAAGTTTGAACTGTAATTCAGTCCTTAGGATGCCCCACACGTAAAGCAGAGTTACAGAGCAGGAGGTTAGGATGTGATACACCTTCTCTGCTATGTTGTTCCCTGGCGTATTATCTGTTTGACGTCTTTGATAGATGAACATCTGAAAAGAGAGTGAAAGACAACTAGATTGTGTTTTCTCATCTTCTGTATTAGACATCTCATCCTCTTCTTATGGTGGGTTTTTCAGTTTCAGTTTGTGTGTCAGTGGGAAATACTGCAATTAACTTATGTCACAGATATACCTAGTTGAAGATCAGGGCTTATTTTGCCAGGTGCTCTTATTGTTTTGTTATATGGGGAGTTTATTTAAAATAGCATTGCAGGTTTTTCTGTGCTGTTTTGTATAATAGTACTGTAACTCTGTAGTACTTGAAACTCTGTTTATGTCAGTTGCACTGTTTTGCCTTCAGCCTACAGCTTAATTCACTTCCAGTTGCAAACCCTGTTATGTTTTCTGACTGGGAAAATTCGGTCTGTTTTTTTCCTGTGCTGCCCAGTGTCCTTCTATTCAGTAACACAGTTACTCAGTCAGGGATTTTAGGCAGAGAGTCTGTCCTATTCTTGACTTGAACAGCTTTTTTTACTTCTTCAGGATGACAATCTTTCTGTTGAATGTTAGGCTGTGTGCGCTCTGAATGCATTTTCATTTTATTCATAGGTAAAGATGCTCTGTCGGTATCATTATGGAACACCTTTGTCTTTTCTGGAGGGATGATATATTTTGCTGAGGTTTACAAATTATATGTAAGTTGATGTATATGTGATTCTTCGTTAGACAATGGACAACGTAAAAGGTTAGTCTTCTAACTAACATACAAGATCAGGTTTTTTTTCCATGAAAAGTTAGAGTTGATGAAACTTTGCTAGGTAATCCTTGGGAATATTTTGTCTTTGAGCAGAATTCAGTCACTTATATTCAGGGTAAAGACTTCCTTTTTTTCTCCAGATTGTGGTAATATCTATGTTATCAGGCAGTAATGGTTTTATATCACGCTTCTGGGCTGTCGTAATTCATCACTCTTCAACTGTCTTGCTTACACTATGCATTTCAGACAGAAAAGAGAAACAAAATGAAATCTTTAGCAAACTGAAAAGCAAAAAAAGCTTAAATACTTATCTTTAAAGCTAAAACGTGCCATCATACTCCATTTAGTTTCTGATAGTTTTTTTCTGCTGTTGGCCCAGTTGTTATGTTGAAAAGCTGAGCTTACTTAAATTACACGTTAATTATATCTTTTCAGTATTTTTGAATCACTTTGATCTGTACTTCTACCAGTTTTCAGTGGTCTTTTGTTCTCTAATTTGACTTTTGTACACTGGTTTGTAGCTCATTACTTTGTCTATCACTACAGCAGGTGACTGTATTTTGAAATGTTGTATTTGGTTATTTGAAAGACTTCATTGGTACAATCTCAGGCACTTCAAAAGCGCTTCTGTAAATGACTTGTTCACCTAATGGTAACTACACATATTTTGAGTGCAGCTGGCAAAGGAGCAAACCTGAGTGTGATCAAGTTCAAGATACCTGGCAGATTGTTATGTTTCTTCATGTGGCCAATGAGACATGTGGCAGAAACACTTGAACCACTGTGAAGAGCTGAGAAAGGTGTGACTTTGTTAGAAACTCTTGCCTTATGTCATCTTCATGTCTGTCACAGTATGATTTGTCTTTTTGTCTGTTGTAAAAAAAAATAATAATAATTTCTCAAGGTTTTGCAGATCAAGATCTTGCAGGTTAAGTAAAGGTATGAAATCAGTGGTGCTGGAAGGCTTTTGAAATTAAATGGAACACAATTACCTTACAATATATTTTACAGATTATTATAATTTTTTCTAGTTGGCTTTTTTATATGCTACGTAGTGCATGTGACGTAGAAAGAGATACATGTCTTCTATTGTAATTTGACCTTTTTCTACCATAGAAAGAAGAGCAAGTTGATAAGTTTAGGGGCAGAAAGGCTTGATGGATAATATGGAATGTCCTCTAGAAAATTTTTTACTGCTTTCTGCAATGCATGGTACCTTCATACACCCATTTAAAAAAAAAAAAAAAAAAGGCAAACAAGCTAATGAACCAAGAGTGGTTTACTACTTCAGATTTGTTTTTTAAAATTAATGCCTCTTAGTTTTTGATAGAAATTAATAACGCATGGATTATTTGTTATAAACAGGTTTCCCATTCCCAACCCTAAAATTGTGGAACTTCTTTTCTCTTTCTTTTGCTAAAACGTCTGGGGCTCAGTGGAATAAGCCTATGGATAAGTTACATGAAATGTTACATTTCTGCTTTGTCAGATGTCTGTCAACTGCTAGTAAGAAGAATGTTAAATCCCTTAGGCTCCAACTGCATGGCTTGCAGTAGGGTTAATGATGTATATAAAGTTCTGTATTTTGAATTGACAGCTTATCCCAAATGACAAAAAAAATGTGGTGTTAGTGATGTTAGTTAAGATATCTGTATTATCGATAGATAAAAGTGTGTATATTTATATCTATATAAATGTATCGATAATATACAGACTTATAGATAACATAGATGCAATACAGATATACCTAGTTGTTATATATAGATTATATAATATTACTTATAGATTATATAAACATATAATACTTATATACATTTCAACATGTACATGACATCTTTCTGTCCATAAAAACATATACTTGTATGTTTTTGTATTTATAATACCTCCTTTCTAATGCATTTGATTTCTAGCTATTAAAATGTTTGCTTGTTTCTTTGCATGTTACTTGGTAAGCTGCTCAAAAAATAAGAGCAGATTTGGGGGGATTGTGCTCTTTTTTTATTAATGGGAAGGACAGCTGGCAAATGAAAATCATCAGTTTTAGGGATTGAAGTAGGCAATTCAGTGAAATTTTGTGGAAAAGATGTTTTTCCCCTAATGGTAGAATGTGAAAGTTGTTCACAAATACTTTACAGTACAAATGAGAACTGCAAAAATATAGTTTTTAGAGGTATTACAGTATGTTTGTGTGTTTTGGATTCTAAGATAGCTATAGCTAATTTCAGAGCAGAGTGTAGATATATCTGGCCTAGATGTTGCGTCTCAGATGAGAGAATTAATTAGATGGGGAATTCCAGGGCTGGATTATGTGAACAGGAAGTGAAGCAACTTCTCTTTAATTGATTCAATGTTAAGTTTTTTAGGATTAGTATAATTACTCCCATTTTACAGGTGTAGAAACTGATACAGACATGTGAAGTTACTTAGCTAAGTTTGTAGGAGCCTTTTGAAACACATTGATGGACCTATGTAAACTAGAAAACTAAGAGTACCAAGCCTATTAATTTAACTGCAGTGTGGGTGTCTGAGGCTGAAGTACCAAGTAAGCATCTCCCTGTGCCATCAGGCAGACAAACAGCTTCATCATCTTTCCACGTCAGCTCTGTGTATGGATAAATATCTGCTACACTTAAAATGCAGCTATTAGTGTGTGCTCCAGTGTGTAAATTCATGACCCGCTTAAGAAAGCACATCTACACCCTGTAAAATTCTTGAGATTTCTCCTTCCCCCCTTTCCCGTTTACTTAAGTAAAGTTTTGACTTTGCCTGTGATAGCTGGAAACATTGAGAGGAAGGAGTGGGGGGAGAGAGAGGGAGAGATTTGAGGAAAGTGGTGTTTCATGTCCCACTGAAGTGCAACCTGACTCCTAATATGTCAGGATGTACAAGCGGGAGGAAAAGAATAGAGAAGTGTGAGCAGAGGTGAACTGTCATTGCCCTCCACTACTAAATAGGCAGAGTAATCTGATGTCATTGTGACCATAGGAACAAAAAAACCCCACAGAGATTCTAGGCTTGATTACCTCAGTTCATAAAATTGGCTTTGCTTTCCTCTTTGCACTACCAGCTTTGCTGCAAAAGCTGATGTAATGCAAGCACACTTAGTAGAAGTGCAAAACAACCATGTTGTATTTTTTTAGCTTCAGAGAGGATTCTTTGTTATTGAAGACAGTGGTGATTTTGCAACTTGTTTCAGTAAGTACCTTTAATAATAATTGACTAGATGACGCTCAGCTAGACTGGCAGAAACACATTTCCATCTCTTGATGCTGGTTCTAGCACAATCCATATTTGAAATGGAAAATTTTACTTCTTCATCCTCTTTTACGTATACACGGGAACTTGAATAGAGAAGAATGGAAGTCCTGCGTTATTTTAATGCATTGAAATGGGCAAATATATTTCCTTTTTTGTTGTTGTTGTTGAACTTCCTGCTTACTCTGCTCTAGTGTATATGAGAATTTGAATGGGTCCCATTAAGAACGCTTATCGGAGCAGGATTCCCAGCTTGCTTCAGTGAGGAGCTTTGGCTCAGTTAGGACACCTAGACTGGCTGATACTGAAACATCTGCTGTTTATCTGTTGCAGATTGTTTCAGAAACATGGGTAAAAAAAAAAAAAAGGTGCATTCTTGCAGAGCTGTTTACAAAATGAGAGCTTGAATCCATTTTGAGGTAGGTTAATGATACATGAATATTATTTATCTTGGGGTTTACTAAACATTTGTTTTGCAAAATTTTTAGACTCTGTTAAATGTAGCTATCAATGTAATATTTGTTATCCTGTACATTAAATCTGAATTTCATACTTTACCAGCATGGTTTGTGAAATGTTTAGAATGTGGTTTTGGCAAGTACTGAGAAGGTGTATACTGAGTAATGCTTGTAATAAAAGTGAACCGTTAAGGTTGTTGTGAAGAGAATATGCATTTAGCATATGAGAAATGGCAGTAACTATTCTTCATTATTGTAAGCTATTTGTTTAGCATAGTGACAAATGTGGAGGAGGAGGGTCAGTCTTGGAGATGAACTTAACGTTGTGAAGAAGTGAGTGCACACTCGGTCATTTTATCACCAAAAGGCTATAACTGTGTAAGCATAAAACATCAGTTTGTCACACTTACCTGAATTGTTGGGCATTTCTCCTTTAAGACTCTATCTTGCCTGCTTTTGAAAAAGTAGAGTTAGGTAGTTTAAAATTTTGGTTTTTATGCTGTAAAAGCAGTTAAGAACCTTCTGTTAATATCATACTAAAATCATCAGTTCTGTTGTTTACAATAGGAAATAATTTTGTGATGTATTTAATTTTCAAATTAGGGGGAAAATCCCAGCTGCCCATAAAAGGCAGTGGGGGATAGAAATTTATAGTTTTCCAAAGTGTATAGGAAAGTTATATTTAAAAAAGAAAAAACAAACACCACAAGCAAATGGAGTGGGGGGAGAAGCAAGCATTCAAATTTCCGTGGAAGCTCTTGTGTTTATGTAAAATACAGCAGCTGCACTGCAAACTCCTCTCTCTGGGTGACCTCAGTCCTGAACAAGACGGACTGTTCCGGGTGCAGGTGTGATTACTGAATTATTTGTTCTGTTTTAGTGTCAGTCAGTTACAGTTGAGGTATTCTGGATATAATTTGTATCCACTGAATAAAGTGAATTGGTATATTTGGTATTCTGATGTTCACTATGTGCCTTCCTGCTATTGCAGAAATAGTTTATTTTATTCTGTTGAATTGCATTAGTTAAATAGGACGGACAAGAGGAAGTGACTCCAGCAACAACCTCTGAATACATCAGGCAGACAGAAAGGCAGGATTGGACTAAAGATGGTGCAGGACATAAAAGATAGTTTTGACAGCTGACCTGTGATCTTTTTTGAAGAGATGAATTCCTGTGAATTTGTCAGTGGTTAGCGAAGCTACCTTAGATCACATTGGTCTTTGCCAGGTGCCAAAACCTATTTATGTTCTGTGTGCCTTTTATCTCCCTAGCAGTTTATGAAGTTTTATGGAAAGATCCTGTTCTCTCATTTATGTTTGATATAGACTGCCAGAGAATAGGAATACGTGTACTGAAACATGGATACTTTTCTGACGCTTGTTTCCAACCAAACAAGTCCAGTCTGGCTATGGGGAAGCCAGGTTCTTGAACGCCCGATTTTTTTTTTTTTTTTTTAATTTTTTTTTTCCCTACGTGTGTAAGATGTAGGCTTTTCAGTGTCTTAGAAGAATCAGCCCAGACCTAGACCCCACAAAAGCAAGTCCTTCTAGAGAGATGGGTGTAGTTTTCTCCAAATAATTAATAAGAAATTCAATGTCTGCTTTGGCAACCATTAAAGAGAGAACTGTTGATTCACCATAAGATATATGTCTTCAGCAGCTAAGTCCACCTAAGATTTTTAGGAGGTTCTCCTGTTTATCACCTGAAGTGCAATAAAGGGATATAGTGTTCCAGATGAGTTTTAATCCTGTAAGGATTAGAGAGTGGTGGCAATAGTATTACTCTGAATTTGAGATCTCAGTCTTCTATGGATCCACTACCCTGTTACTTCTCTGTAAAAACATGGTAGTGGCATGACTGTTGGCTTCATGCGAGGCACAGAGCATTAGTATAGAAATGTGTTTTGAGAATTTTATAAATTTATTCTAATATGAAAATGGATTAACATTAAGATTCCTATACAAACAGCAGTGTACTCATAAACACTTTTGAGTTTACATTAAATGAGCATGCCATTGCACTGTGTGCTTTATTAAGTAAGAAATAGATGAAAAAATGGAAGGCAGTTTGCTGAGACTGATTTTAAATACTGGTTCTTGTTTCTCATCCAGTGCAATTTCTTTAAATGATCTCACTGTACCTGAAGACATGTGGGGAAATAGATCAGATATCACTGAGGATTTAAGAAGGGTTTTAGGTGACTCATGAATGATAAACTAGCTTGATTGGCTGGTACAAGTCAAATGAATGTGTAATCCAGTGTACTCGTAGTATAGCATGATTCTCTTGAGCATAAGAGTTGTCTGCTAGTTATTTTTCTTTTAAATTGTCTGAAGCAGACAAATCTTCCTCATGAAATCAGTAACGAATTCATGGTAGGACTTGGAAACACATCAATACTTCTAATGGTGGGAAGTAGTTGAAGAGGGATTTGGCAGGGTCAAGGGCAGCTCAAACACCACCCACTACTGTTGATATTGGGAGTAGTGAGGCACTGCAGTAAACAGCTGGTATTTCTCCGAGTCATTCATTCTGCTCTTCCCACCTCATTACTGTCTAGGGTGTGGGGGTGGCCAGGTACATTTCTAGGCAGGGAAACCATTAAAATTGATGTCACAAATCACAGTCCTGTGATGGGGGAGAAGGGATGTGGTTGCATCCCTCTTACCTCTTTTAAAGCCTTTATGCACTCATCTACTTGATGTATATGACCATCTGTAAAAAGGGTAGGGAAACCACATATAGATGGCCAGTTATTGTGCCTCACGAGGACATGATAGCTTATATCTTTAGTCTCACCTGTCTGTTAGTATGCTAACCACTAGGCTACAGACCCATATGAAGGTACAGGAAGGGTCTTTCCCCAAAACAGAACTATGAATGTCTTTGTATTTGTTTGCCTGTCTGCTTTCTGGAGATTAGATGCTGGTTTAGGTTAATGGAGGTTGATCTGATGCATTGAGGTGCAGATGTTAGATGTGATACAGCTAGGGACGTGTTCAACTTTAGCAGGTAATATAGCCTGTGCTTGAATCACTTATGCCTCCCGTTGAGAAAAATGGGGTGCAATAATACAGTGTCTAGACTGTATTTCTTGGAGCTTGGTGAAAGTCACAAGTTAGCTTAGCGTTCACGGTGTGCTAGCTATTCTGCACTAATAGCTTGTGTGTATGTTCTTAACACCAGCGTTGGACATTTTGCTTCAGAAAAGTCACCTCCACGTAGAAATTTAGGGCAAGGTTGCTACCTTAGCATGAAGTTACAATAACCTGGCATAGTGTTGTGTATGTATGTTCTTTTGTTAAATTGTATGAGGTAGAGCAGAGAGTCATCCTGCTTATTTTAAAAACAAAATCTGACACATCTGAGGCCATGGTGGCCAACTGCAAGAAGACATTGAAATACCCCAGTTAAGTCAGGTAGCGCCATTCAGTCAAGTTGTATATAATTTCAGATAAATAAGAATTGTTTCTTTATGACCTTGGAACTTGTTTGCATGTTTTTCTTAATTGTGTTCTTTCAGGTAAGACAGTGAAGTCTCTAACTGCTCCAGAAGCAAAGGGTCAGGAAAGAAAATGAACTCTTTGGCAAATAAGTGTCAGGTGACAGTGGCAGTGGGAGAGCTGCTTCATTTTAAAGATATTTATCTGAAGCAGTCTTGATGAATTTGGACTTACAGATTCAGAGGAAGGAAATTATTTTCATGTCTTAAACTCTTAGTTACTGAAACCAGAAAAGTGGCTGCTTTTCATTTTTGTGTAAAGTGCTGTTGCTTTTAATATGCAAATGGTGCACTGTACCGTATAACCTCAGCCTTCTAGAGAGCAAAAGGAAGGGCAGAGAAAAATGTGTGTGGTGCAGGAATTCAAATGATATGGAAACAGGGTTCCTGCTCTCTTTCACAATTCAGTCCTAAATTCCAATAAAGCAAAAAGAGGTCAAATCAGTTTGGACTCGGAGGGCAAGGATTGCCCTGTGTGATAAGGGACATTTGAGAATTTCTGCATGTAATGAATATAAAAGGTAACTGAGCTGACTGAATGTTAAAGCAGATGTAGTGAGCAGTAATAGAACTGAGTGGGTTGTAGCTGAGCGACAGCTCATCATATAATCATCATGTTTTCCATTTAGACCATCTCTGAGAAACAAGAAAGGTGGTTTAATTCTTTTTTTTTTCCTTCCTCTAAAAAGAGATTTTGAGTAATTATTTTTTTGGAAAACCTTCGTTGACATCTGGACTATAGATGTGTATTTTGAGTGACAGAAAAGTTACTGTCTGCGGTTCAAAATACATCCTCCCTCCCTCACCTCATTAAATCATACAGAGAATTTCCCCTAGTCATTTTTCTTTTTTCTTAATCATCTTCTGATGTACAGAGGTCAGATTTGCTCTGCTGGCATTTCACGATGTAGAAGTAATCACTTAGCAAAGCACAGACTTTTGCGTGTTTCAGTGTCTTTGACGCACTCTGTTCTTTTTCCCGCCCACCCCTCACCCTTGAGAAGCTGCTGGTGAGAAGCATGTGTAGACGGCAAACCAAGTAGCTCTCTGCATGCAGTCCGTTGGAATTACCATGGCTCAGCCATGCAGTGTTGATGAGGCAGGCCGTAGCCCGCCTTTCTTCTTTCTCAGTCCTCAATTCTGAGGAGCTGATGGAGGAGAAACAATGCTTCCGTGATTGTATAAAGTGGTAGTAGGTTCCCAGTTTTTACAGGAAGCTCTCACTAACCTCCAAGTCCATCGCTTTGCGTTATCAGGAGAGTGGCAACTGGAAAATGGCTTTATTTGGTGAAGTAGGGTTTAAAGGAAAATGGGTCTTATGAGATGAAGCTAAAATCAATAGGAGACTGTGCTTTATGGTGTGACTCTTTAGGCATCAGTATGTACTGCATGCTCTAGTTTTGCATTATATTTTTCTCATGCAGTAGTGACCAGAAAGGCCCCATCACACCTCATCAGACACTTTGAAATATAATTTAGTATTACTCTTCATTAGTGGGCTTTGGAGCTTGTCAGGTTTTGTATCTAGAGGTGTTGTTTTATAGTTAATAAAATATGATTCTTTTAAAAGTGAAATTGCATTATTATTTGTAAAGATGAAGCTGTCCTTACGAAGTTGATAGTGTTGTAAGGAAGTCTTGAAGAGTAAAACTAGGGCTGTTTTTCCTGTGAAGTAAGCAACCTGGGTGGTTGGTGTAGAGTGCAAGAGAGTAACTTGAATTGCTTGTGGTTTATATTCTTTTAGAAGAGGGTAACTCAGTTTGCAGTTAAGAATGCGCTCCATTTATTTGCTAAAGTTTATACAGCTCTCTAGCAACAGGTTTTCCTAACGTAGTCCACCACTGAATTGTCTGTTTGCTTATAAATTACTTTGCTGATAACTTTCAGAGAAAGTTCATAATGTAGCTTTGTTCAGTTACTGTTGTGGGTGTTTTGCATGTGTATAAAATTTAGAAACAGCTTTTTCTCAGAAATTTATTGCAGAGAAGTTAATTAGAAATCATCAGAAATTAAGAAGATAAATTTCAAATAAGTCATTCATCTTCTACCACCTATGAATGAATGAAGGACTTACTTTTAGATTATTAGAAGGTATAACTTTGTATGCCCATAATGGAATATGATAGAAAAGAGTTGTGATTAAAAACTTCCATTAGTGACTTTGGTTAGTGAAAATAACTAGTTATATAGGTATTAGTTCAAGATCTGTCATCTTGTACCAAAGTCTGAGAGGCTCCTGGAAAATGACAATGATCAAGCAAGGCAGTTTTTATATATGTATGTGCATACCTACACGTATATATAAATATATTTAAACTGAAACACATTCTAATATGAAAGATTTCAAACCACAAAAAATGAGAATCCACAGGTAAAAGTCAGTTACTGTTAGCATTGTTTAAAGATGAGACATTTTGATTGATCTTCCCCTGAGATTTTTGTTTGTTTGCTTAGTAACAGAGTTCACAGTATTTAAAGGATGTTTATAGGTGAAGATCATGTAAAACTTTCTCTGACCTTACTGAAATTAGGATTTCTTCCTGTGTGTTCCAAAAGATTTCAGGAGCACACTGTTGTGTTGGTGACTAGGTGTTTGCTTTCGTATGAACAACCTAACATTGTCAGTAAAACTAATCGTGCAAGTAGATTTGTATGGGTTTAAACTCTGACAAAGTTAATGAAAACATGATTTTAAAAGTAACCTTTTCATATATTAAGCCAAATGATAATTATTTTGAAACCCACATCAATGCATTTGCTGACTTTCTATTATTCACAAAGAAAATTGTACTTTAGTATTTTATGTTAGTACTGATGGTGATCGGAGAGAGAAACAAACCTTAGAATTGGAATTTAATGTTTGTGATTTAGAGTACAGTACAATTCTGGAGAGTTTGTAAGAAAAAAAGTGACTTCACATGCTATCAAAAAGCCAGGACACACCATATAAGATTTGTATTTTAGTTTACAGATAATCTTTATTTGATTATTTTATATGGTTTTTGTTTCAATTTTCTGACTGTAAAAGGCGGGGGAAAGCGTTTTTTAGAAAGTAATTTGGAAGTCCTATAACTGGTTTACATAGTGAAAAATAAATACGATTTGAACATACATTTTGTATGTGTGGAATATGACACTTTCGTTCTCTAAAACTTATTCCTTTAATGAAAGTAAGGCTACAGAATGAGCTTTTATTGAGCTAAGGGGTTAAATCAGACAATTTTGTATTTAAAAACCAAAAACATTTTCTTGATAAAGTTAAACAGAAGTAGTATGAGTTTACCAGGCTGGGCACTTTAATTATAAAAAGTAGCCCTTTCTTCCAAGGTATTTTCCCAGTATTGGGGTTCTTTTGATTCCTGTTTCTTAAGATGTTTTAATGCAAGTGTATAGATAGTTATGTAGTCAAGATCTACTTCTGGAGTTCAGTTTAGATCCATACCATTTTTAACTTGCAAAAAACCCCTTAGAATTCATTTAATTGAGAATTTTGAGCTTTCAGTGGCTAGGAAAAAGAGTGAGTTATTTGATGGAGTTTTTTTAAAAAAAATTAATATGTACAATAAAGTGTAGGTGTTCATAGTATTGGGGAGATAAAGACAAGTGTTATGATCTTGTATTTCTCAGTCCTGTTTACAGAGACTTGATGAGAGTAGCTTGCTACATTTCTGACAGCACAGAAGAGTCAGATTAATTTAATGATGTGTGGCTTGACCGTCAAATAATTTCGTCTTTCTTACTCTTGGTAAAATGTTCCTTGGCTATGGAAGAAAAGGAAAATGTTCCAATCCACTTTTGTTGCTCCAGTTTTCTAGGACAGGTAGGATTGGTGCTATTTCCATTTGTGAGATTACTAAGAAATGTACAGACATATATTTGGAAATTTCTTTGAAACACAAGCTGTGTACAATGTGCAGCTAAAGCCCTCAGACCTAAACTCTAACCCAGCTTGCTTTTATACCATTTATAATTTCATACTATTAAAAGACTGGTTTTCCAGCGGTCAGCACATCAGCAGGTACCTTCTGCTCCCCAGGGTCAGCGTGGCACCAGCAGTGTGGAGCAGGCTTCAGCTCTGCCCGCTGTACAGTGGCAGTGGGCCGGCCTGTAAACTGGCTCAGTTGCAGTACGCTGAAGCTGTGGATCTATAAAAGCAGAGAGCTAATCTGAGAGATCACTGGCACTGAAGAAAAGAGATTCTTTTCCCTACTTCCTTCATGTTGCCTACTTTGTACTGGCTATGGTGTTTTTATAGGCCCTTCTGTGAGCTGATTCAATCCAGCACAAAGTTCTTCCAGACAAAGTAGCAGTGTGTTTTGGTTTGGTTGGGTTTTTTTTTTTTTTTTTTTTTTGTTTTTTGTTTTTTTTTTTTTTTTTTGTTTTTTTTTTTTTTGTTTTTTTTTTTGTTTTTTTGTTTTTTGTTTTTTTTTTTGTTGTTGTTGTTGTTGTTGCCTGAGTGGATTGAAGTGGCCCACAGAACACTTAGGCGAGTATCAGAGCAAATGAAAAGGAGCAAATGGCATCAAGTGGCCCAAACCAGTGCCACAGAGAAGGAACAGGATTCCGCCTTTTAAAGTTACTAGGTTTTAGCATCATCTTTCAGTCAGTACAGACTAGTTTTACTGGGAAAGTAGTATAAAGCAGATATGTGGAGATTGGGGATAACATGCATTGTTTGTTCAATTCAGATTTTAGCTATTTTATTTGAGAAGATGAATGTAGATAATTGATAACCTTGAGAGTTTAGATTTGGTAGCTTTCTAGCGTGTGCCTGGAAAAGTGTCCCTGCTTTTTGTGATAAAGTATGTGTTGTGTATGAGGTCTTTAATTAAAAAGAGAATTTTCCATTGTAAAAAGGTGCCTTTAGTTTTTGACCAGCCAAACAATCACTGTGTTTTCTGTGACTTCATGCTGTTACTACGGATGCTAAATGTCAGCAGCAATAAACATAACTGAGAGGTTTATCATGTCTTAAATTAGAGCTTTGAACAAAAAACCTGCTGCCTCAGTGACACATGCTACTGAGAGCTAAAGGGATTGTACAGAAAACTTCCCAAGATCTTGGTGATATTGTTTCTGTTAGTGTTCAAATACAGTAGCTTTTGCAAAACTGCTTTAGTACCTATTCATGACAAAAGCTGAGGTCTGCCATAAACCTCAAACATGGGCACTTCCAGTGTACTTGTACTACCCTGTACAGCCATTCATGATGGAACTGATCAGAATAAAATTGTTCAGAAAGGTCTTTGTTTGCATTTTGAAGTTGGAAATCTTCAGTATGTATGTTTCTTTGGGCTAAGGAAAAAACCACATATAACTATCATCTACATGACTGGAAGTGCCTGTATTTTATTTTCAGAGATAGAATTATAAATCTGAGCTTAAGGAGTAATATAATCAATATAGTGTTAATATGTATCACATAATCAAATGTAAGAACATATAATACTTATTAGAGTGTAATCATGTCAAGGTATTACTACACTAAAACCTTCATGAATCATTAGCGAGAGATTGTCACATTTTGGTTATGCCATAAACAAGACACAGATTGAATTTTGAAAGCATTAGTTACCTTTATAGGAACTTACTGGAAATGTTTGATGTTCTTTCCATAAAAACTTTCTTGTGATTGTTTCAGTTTGAATCTAGTGTCATTTGTTTTTCTTTTATTGTGTATGAATCACGTTGGCAGACTCATCAAATATCTGAATATAGAATTGAATAGTTAGGGATGGGGAGCTGAGTGAAGTCCCCATAATCCAGGAGGAAATGGTTAGTGACTTGCTGTGCCAATTAGACACTCATAAGTCTATGGGCCCCAATAGGTTTCACCCCAGAGTAACGAGGGAACTGGCAAAAGAACTTGCCAAACCTCTCGCAGTCACTTACCAGCAGTCCTGGTAACCTGGAGAAGTTCTAGCAGATTGGAAGTTAGCAAATGTAATGCCCATCTACAGGAAGGGTCAGAAGGATGAATCAGGGCACTACAGGCCCATCAGCCTGACCTCGCTTCCGGGCAAGGTTATGGAAGAGGTCATCCTGAGCGCCACTGCACAGCACATGCAGGACAATCAGGGGCTCAGGGCCAGCCAACATGGATTCATGAAAGGAAGATTATCCTTGACCAATCTGATCTCCTTCTATAACAAGGTGACCTGCTTAGTAGATGAGGGAAAGGCTGTGGATGTTGTCTACCTAGACTTTAGTAAAGCCTTTGACATAGTCTCCCACAGCATCTTACTAAATAAATTGGCTGTTTGTGGCTTAGATAGGTGGACTCTTTGCTGGGTAAAAACCTGACTGGATGGCCGGGCCCAGAGGGTTGTGGTTAGTGGAGCTAAATCCAGTTGGCAGCCGCTTAGTAGTGGTGTTCCCCAGGGCTCAGTTTT
>NW_009602376.1:0-11834 GCF_000690535.1 Cariama cristata | reverse complement strand
AGGAAGGCTCTACAGAGGGATCTGGACAAACTGGATTGATTGGCCAAGACCAACTGTATGAGGTTCAACTAGGCCAAGTGCCAGGTCCTGCACTTGGGTCACAACAACCCCATGCAACGTTACAGGCTTGGGGAAGAGTGGCCTGAAAGCTGGGTGACAGAAAAAGACCTGGGGGTGTTGGTCGACAGCCAGCTGAACATGAGCCAGCAGTGTGCCCAGGTGGCCAAGAAGGCCAACAGCATCCTGGCCTGTATCAGAAATAGCGTGGCCAGCAGGACTAGGGAAGTGATCATCCCTTTGTACTCAGCACTGGTGAGGCTACACCTCCAATACTGTGTTCAGTTTTGGGCCCTTCACTACAAGAAAGATACTGAGCTACTAGAGCATGTCCAACCAAGAGCAGCAAAGCTGGTGAAGGGCCTGGAGAACAAGTCTTATGAGGAGCCACTGAGGGAGCTAGGATTGTTTAGCCTGGAGAAGAGGAGGCTGAAGGGAGACCTGATCGCTCTCTACAGCTGCCTGAAAGGAGGTTGTAGCAAGGTGGGAGTTGGTCTCTTCTCCCTGGTAACTAGTGATAGGACAAGAGGAAACAAGCTCAGGTTGTGCCAGGAGAGGTTCAGGTTGGATATTAGGAAGAATTTCTTCACTGTAAGAGTCGTTAGGCATTGGACAGGTCTCCCCAGGGAGGTGGTGGACTCACCATCCCTGGATGTATTCAAGAAAGGTTTAGATGTGGCACTTCGAGACATGGTTTAGTGGGATTAGTGGGCATGGTGGCATTGGATAGAAGGTTGGACTTGATGATCTTTGAGGCATCTTTCGACCGTAAAGATTTTATGATTCTGTAAAACTCAGTCTTTTATATCCATCAGAGTACTCCAAACACTGGGCAGTTGAGTAGAACAAACCTAAACATCAGCATGGCCCCAAAATTTCAGCCTTCTTACATGTGACACCTCATGAGATGGGTCCATGATTTGGGAGTGCTTAGCTGATAGATTTGCAGCTGCAAAAGATAGCAAGAGCCTTAGCATTTCATCAGGGTTTTGGTCTGGGCTAGTAGCTCCAGCCAGCAAAATATGTGGTTAGAAATCCACTTTTCAGCAGAAACTTGAGGAAGAACACTTAGTCAGCAGAACCAAGTGTGGACAGGCCTGCCTAAACTTCACCATGTTGAGTCAGTGAGGTGCAGATCATAGTGGCATAAGAAGAAATCACATTTTAATATAATTTTTTCTTTTGTCATTGAATATCATGATAAGTAAATGCGAGGATTTATTTCAACTTTTAAGTTAAGAAAAGACTTGCATAAGCCTTTAATCTTATGCAGTTTGGCTTCCAGGTTGGTCTGATAAATATTTAAGTGAGTTTGCTTTGTTATTATTATTTTACATAAATCTCTATAATTGTTTAAAGTGGTTGTTTTCATCTAATTTCTTTGTCCTATTATCCCTCCCCCCAAAACATATGAAAAGATTAAAGCTTTGATTTTTTTTTCTGAAGAATAGGTTTAGACAAGTTTAAATAAGTTGTTGGACTTGAATCTGCTAGCCTTTGCAGGCCTACAAAAAGTGAAGTCACAGCATTTCATAAAATGGAGTTAAAAATACAAATAGAATTTATCTGTCTTTTTCCCTCCTTCCCTTATAAAAGACAGATTTTACCAATTTTGTTTAAAAAGCACCACAGACAGAAACAAGATTCTTAATGCTGTCAATAGAAAAAAAAGGATGTTATTTCCACCAATGCCAATTCCCATGGCATAGCTACAGTGAGAATCTGCTGGTCAATCTGAACTTTCTTTTCAACCCGTACTCTGTTGGACACAGACACTGAAAAAACAGGGGATCCTTACCCGCAGCAGCTGCTCACTGCACTGACAGTGCTAGAAGGAGGATTATGACTAAAACCCTGGGGATTAGGGATTCTGGGTTCCTGGCAAGGCCACGGATCTCCTGCATGTGCTTGACTAAATCATCAAGCTTCAGTGAGCCAGATTTTTTTAAGTATTTCAGCACTTCATCATGTAGATTGACACCTAATACCTTTAAATAACTCACACACGTTCCTTCATTTCCTGCACTGTTAAGTGGGAATAATGCTGCCTTTTCCCTATGGAGTGGTGTGAAGAGCAAGTCATTAACATATGCCAAATGCTCTGAAAATCTCACACTGAAACGTGTGGAGACCAATAAAGCACCTTTGTATTCTTGTTTATGATTTCCTCAGGCACAACAGTCTCTCCAGAAAATGAATATTTAAAGAATGACCAAGTTCTATTTCAAATGTTTGACCAAACTATAAAAAATACCACTTCATGCTATGTGTAACATCAGCACAGTGTCCTAAAATGACATTCAGTTTTTTTGCCACACATGTTGGAAACATGCATCTTGATTCAGTGAAGAAAAAGAAAGTCTCAGAGAGGCATGTTGGAAAAAAGTGAAAAAACTTATACTGCTAAAGCAGTGCACATTTTTCAAAATACAAGTAGTTCTATGCAGTAAAAATCTACGCAATACCTTCAAATCTTTTGGTTTTGTGTGAAATAATGAGACTTTGTGAAAACAGATTTATGTCCACTCATTTTTCTAAAGGCTTATACCAAACTAATGGAAATGTAACTGTGAATTAATGAAATGCATATGTAATCACATTTGTGAAATTTTTCCCTTGCAGTTTAAGGGCATCAGATGATAAGACTTTTTTATCTGGGAATGTAGTAGCATGTGCATATACATCTCCAATTTTGAGGTAGTGTCACACAATTCTAAAAACATACCAAGCACCAACTCACGAAACACCTTCTAATAGTGACCATTTCAAGGCAAAAACCTTAGTCCCAGCTGGACCCCCTGGCAGTTCCCCACAATACAGGTCCAGAGTGAGGAATTTCCCCTCTGACCTCTGCATCCCAAATCCCTGCTCTGTCAGTGACTTGATCTTACAGGAAGCTCCTGTTGCTTGGTCGATTTGGTCCTCCATCCAGGCAGACTACTTTGAAGCAGTGCCCCTGCCTAAGTCGAAGATAGTATGTCTTTACAAATCTTTCTACCCTCTGCATTTATATGTTTTGTACGTATGTCATTTATATATGCTTTGCTCTCTTTATTATTTTTGAGATTTTCTGAATAAAGTCAGCATCTCCTGGTCATCTGCCATATACAGCTTCCTCTGCAACATACGCATTTTTGCCAGGTACAGACTGTCTTAATGCCTCTGTCCTTAGTAAACTACAAAAGTTAGCACACTGATAAATTTGTATCCAGCAACTGGAGACTGGAAGCAATATGAGAAGGTCAATGTTGGGTTCTCGAAGCTGTAAGACTTTGGGGAAGCTTTTAAAACTTTGTGTACCCGTATGAGAAAAAGGAAGCCAATCAGCCAATATAGTACAGAAATTTAGAAGCTCTCATTAGAACATTTTTATTTCCTCTTTTTCTCCCACTGCCCAAATGCATAGGAAGACAGATTTGGGAACTCATGTTCTGGTATTCATGGACATCAACCTCGGGAGAAAAACACTTGCTTCTCAGTGGAGAAGGACAGATATTATCTGTCCCAGTCAGCAAGCAATGACTCACTTCCTAACCAAGTCCTTTTGTCATTGGATTCAAGAGCCATTTAGTGCTATTGTCAAAAACAGTGGCAAACCATGACAAACGAGGTGGAGGAATGAGACATAGCTGCAGCTGGGAAGCTACAGCCATAATTCCAAATGGAGAAACAAAGGGTGGAGCAGCCTAGAAGTTCCTTGGTGAGCAGTAAAGCAACTTGTCTGCTGATCAGTGCAATTCAGTGCAATTCAGTGAGAGGTTTTGACTCTCAGAGAACAGGGTGTGTTACTCTAAGTCAATCCAGCTCTCTCAGTGCTACCTGAGCTTTCTGTGTGAGAGTAACAATATGCTAGAAGTGAACCATAGCAGGTCAAAAGCAAGGTCAGTATGCTGGAGGCTCAGTTGGAGTAATAAATGTAGAAATATACACATGAGTAAAGGTCAGTCAGGTACAAACACATTTTGGAAACAAGCACTGTTTTGCACTGGGGTCAACAGTAAATTTTTAGATTTATCTTATAATCTTTAGGACATCTCAGGAAGGAAGAACTGTAGCAAAAAGTTGGGTCCAAATGCCAAAGAGAGGGAGAGAAATGACCACGTACAGATTCTCAGTCCTAGAAAGGAAGGCTTTAAAATTTGAAAGTGGTAGGTAACAAAAGGCTACAAGAAAGTTAAATACACTAATAGCCTAGTCAGACAATTAGCTTCTGGGGAAAAGAGAAAGCAGCAAGAAGACCATATGGGAGACAGGGATAAGACTTACTGGATCACATTCTGATGTTTCTACATATGTCAGGAGTATAGGAAACAAAGAGAAGCAATGAGAAACTGAGCATGCAGCCAAAGTCGTGACAGCACTGACATCAAGGAAATGTGGTAGAGCAAATTGTGAGATAAGTACTGTTATGAGAGTACAAATTATTTGCAAAGAACAGAAGGGAAAATTCAAGAATATACTTTCTCAGTATATGTACTTATTCTAAGCATCAAGAACAGGTCCAAGGGTAAAGAAAAGTATGAATAAAGAAGAGTAATGTCATGGTAAAGTTCTATCTTTAGTTAACCGTACAAGAGATGGAGTAAGTCTAACGTTACTTCAGTCTAAGTCCCAACCACTTAAGTAGCCTCTCAGACAAACTTGCTAACAGATAATTGGATCAAATGAAGGAAAAGTATTAAAGAAGAAAGAAGAATTGATTAAGTATCTGAAGGTGGAAGATAATTTGCATGAGTTTAATGAGAAATTACATGTTATTCTAAGAAATGGAAACATCAAAAGAGGGATAGTGTCCTACAGAAAAGCAAACTTCTGTAAACTCTGGAAATTAATAGACAGTATCTCTTGACAGATAGCCCAAGGATTCAAGGAGTACTAGCTGTAATTTAAGAAGAGGTGTTCAAAGCACAACAGCAAATTGTAACCCCCAAAGAATTAAAAATAGGGTATGTATTGAGAGTGCCTTAAGGGTAAGAGACATACAAGCCCCATAAGACCTATTAGGAGCTTTTTAATTATTTAAAAATAAGAAAGAATTTAAAATTGGAAGGCACATATCTGAAGGTAGCCACCAGACCCCAACTGTATGATATAAAAATAAAAACTACAGGTAATCTAGCCTTCAACTGGAAGGACACATAAAAAATAAAAATAAAAATTTCCACAAATAGATTAGAAATGAGAATATGCAAAGGGAATTTAAAAAGGCTGAAAACAAATAATGAGACATGATACATTTTCTGCTCCACTCCTCACACATATAGATACTCTGGGTGCATTTATTCAGTTAGATAAAAGGTAGCTATGGAATGTTCCCTGTCCCCAAAAGGCAACTGATACTAGTGAAAGTGTCTTTGGAATTATTTACATTTATGAACAAACTTTTCTACTATGAAATTACAAAAATTATAACTAGTGTCACATAAAAGATTTTGGATGGCATTCAGTATTGTATGTGGCGACTGGTACAGTAAAGCTGGATATCCAAACACTGGGTTCAGATACGTAATGCAAAACTTTCAGTTCACACTGTTTTTAGTCCTTTATCTCAAATCTCAATTTTTCCAGTGGTTTTCAGTGGTTTTAAAACTGATACTCTTCTATAAAAATCTTAGGGTTTCTTTTACCAACATCCTCCACACTACAAAACTTGGGTTACATCATTTATGTTTGGATTCAGCAATGACATTCAGAAACACTTCAGAGGTTTTGGAGGAAAGGACCACAACTAGCAATGATTAGAATGCTTTACAACAAATTGCAAAAATTACTTGAAATCAGGTAATTTTTCTGTGTCATATCTGAAGTACAGAAGATCAAAATTATTTAATGTATTTGTAATATAATATGTGCTGTTCAATCATTTTTACTGCCATGACTTTCCCTTCCTGATGGAACTTCTCAGTGGTAGAATAGTAAGAAGAATGTGGCATAAGAAGCAACTTCCCCCAAAAACTTATGAAGTCATTTGGTATTCATTATACTGGCAACCATCCGGATGGATTTGAAAATGCACCTAGTAAATGGAAAAAACCCACTCTTTATTGGTATGTGTTCTGTTTAATCTGCTCTTCCAAAGTCACACGTCCTCACTTCATGCTCCAGTCACATAGCAACAACCTCCTGTTCTGAAGAGCACCCTTTTGCTTACCTCTGGTCAGGGCATGTCTCATTTGTTTAATATCTTCCCAGTATTAACAGACCAAGTTAGTACAATAGCAAATACAAAGGGTGATCCCTTGACTTCTCTTTGGCATTAAAAACTGTAATCGTCTCTACATTAACCAGCAAGAGACAAGATTGTTTTAATAGATATGAAGCTAGGGTTTGGTTTGGAGTACTTCAATGACTGGAGAAGGCTGTTGCGGTTTTTTTTGCTTTTGGTTTTTTTTCTTCAGGTGATCAGTCCCCACATACTACATGTTGAAAAGCAACAGCCTTCCTAAGAATTATGCTCATGTGTCATCAGTCTTCAACCTAAACTGGGGCAGGAATATATAGATGTATTTTGGCCAAAGATGCCTATTCACCATTATGATTCTTGATGCATTGGAAAAGTTTCTCAAGGTCAGTGAATTTCCTGATAAAAGAGGGGCAGAAAGAAACACACTTCAAAACACACTTGAATAGCAAATAGCTAGCTTAGAAAAGCTCATTTGTTTCTTTGCTGTAAAAAAATATTCTAGACACTGTTATTTTCCCATTCCACATCAGGATAAAACCAAGATATTTGAAAATAATACAAAAGATGCATATGAAAATCTTTACTGAAAAAAAAGGAATAAAAGGTACAAAGTAATTCAGAGAAGCCTAATGATTAGGGATCTGATTTGGCATGCAAAAGACCCAGTTTTAAGCCCTTGGTATGCATTATTTAGTGGCAGGACTCTCTGGTCCCCACTATCCCCAGTGACTGTTCTAACTTCTAAGCTGATCTGACAAGTTTTGAGTGAAGTTACCCAGTGGAGTTCTGATGGTATAAATAATTGAATGTGTTTTGGACCAGAGATTTGAACCTCAGTCTTCCCAAATGAGTATTCTTAACTGCTGGGTGGTACAGTTCCTCCTCTCACGACTTTTCTCTGCTTCAATGAATATTCAATATTTTATATAAAGTGGAACCGTTCCAATAAAAGCAACAGAAGAACAAACTGTATTTTCTTTTAACTCTGCTCTTTACCATGACTGCTGCTACACTGTCATGTGTTCCTATTAAAAACATGTCTGGCTTAGCACCATGCAGTCTGTCAAATTCCCTTCAGCCTCTTTAAGGACTGTATTTTGAAGGACTTTCTTTTCTTATAGTACATCCTATCTTATTATTTATTCAGTACATTTTTAATATTCTCCTCCCTACCTTTTCATAATGCACCTAATTTCTGTGAAAGTTTCATCCATTTTCACGGGCAGATATTTCATAAGTTTCAGTGTGATCAAATTTGATTTCCATTACTTTAACTGTTGTTGGCATAGAAGGCACCATGATAAGGAGCAAGTGATTAGCTTCAATTGATCAAAAGAACGGAGGGCAAAAGGAAGACAATAAAAGGTAATATGAGGTTACTTCAAAGTGTAATGAACGCAAAGGCACAAACTCCTCTTTTTGGTATTACGTGGCACAACAAAACTCTTAGGAAGGCTTTCAAAACAGCAGGCATAAATGCACATTTGCTGCTTTTTTTAAAAAGTAGAAAGTTATGAAAAGTAATACTAAAAAAAGATACTAAAGGAATAATATTTTTTCCTGAAAAAGAAGACCACAAAGAAAGCTCAAAACTTCTTTATTTTAAAATAGGCAGCCATTCTGAGGTGAAAGAAAAGTCATCAAGACAGTAGTGAAATATGGACAATACTCAAGAAAGGTAAGAGAAATCATCAGTGTGTCCTATGGTTAAAGCACAGTTCATAGTGATTTATAATTCTCTTACACCGCCTTTAACCAAAGTCCTTAAAGGAAAAGACTTAAGTGTGGTCTTCAAGGTTATGATATTGCTAGGAAAGAGACTGATAAGTGAGCCTTTTTGCTGTTCTGTATAACAATCCAAAAAATATTCCAACTGCGATAAGATTTCAGGAGAAAACTCTGAGAGTAGTCAGTATTTCTTAGAGCTGGATATGCTATTCAACTCAGGTTTCAAAATCAACGTATTTTGAGGTATTCCATTTAACCTGTTGCAACTGTAGCCTTTGCACCCACACTTCTCAGCTTTTCCCACTTTTTTTAATTTGTCTATAGCATTTTGAAATGCCTAGGCTTACCATCCCCAGGTGTCGGAATTCTGACCTTTATTTCCTCAATGATCCTATGTGCCAAAAGGTATCTGAGTCAACCTTCTTCAATAGCCAGCTGAAGTAAGTACAAGATGGGATTAAAAGGTTATTTGCTGTACTGCTGAACGACAGAAGTCTGTCTCATTCAGAAAATTAAAAAATTAAGACATCAGCTATTTAGGCAGCCTTTTCTCTCACTCTGGAGGGAAAAGTCACCTGCAGTTATTCTCCAGTGCTGGAGAAAGGAGCAACTTGTGAGTTTATACCACAAATTAAATGCTCATAGAATACGGTGCATCTTGAATGAATGAGGTAATAAGAGAGTAATTTTGAAATCTTTGCTGCTCCCAACCAGCACATTCTTCTTTTCTGCCTTTCTTACTATATTATTTCCCAACACACTTAGTACAGAAACCCAGTAGATGCAGACAATGATAGTTGTGTCTTTGGTCAGCGAGCTAGCCCAAATCATAACACTCATCCATCACTGCTTTCTGGGATCATTACTTCCAGCAAATTAGGGTTCTAAATTTGGTCTGAAGACTGAAAGTCAAGCTTGATGGCCCTACAGAATATTATCTCAAGCCACTGTTGACTATTTTCTTAAGTTTCAAGTGAAGTCTTAATTATGGTATCGCAAGGCATTATGCCAAGAATCCCATTTTGTTTGAGCAATCCCATTACACAACATTTTGCCTTTTGTGATTCAGCTAGATTACATTTTTTTGATTGAGTTTTCATTTCCACTTTCAGCAGTGATATAATTCTACTTGTGCTCTTTTCCATTACCATTTCTTGGTAAATGGATTAGTATGAATACAGGTTTGTGTTTACTTTCCAGAATTAGCAAAAGAAATGTTCCAGCAGAAGTATCATTTTTAAGTAAAATCCACTTTCCTTTGGAATATTATATATCATTTTATAGAGAACTCATAGTGTTTTTCAGCCCTTTGGGAGGCAATAGTAAACCTAGAATGGATGTTCTAGAGGCAGAAACATTAAGGAGTAGTTAGAAGCCTTTTATCCTAGGAGAAATATGCCTAAATTCTGTCTAACAGTTGGGAATTTTTTTCTCTCATGTAACTTATGAGTGACACTTATACACTTCATAGTTGTAAACCAGTGCAGCTGAATTACACTCCTCTTGCTAGACATCCAGGACTAAAGTATACAGACTTGAAAGGCAGAGATAGAAAAAGTGACAGAACTATGTTACACTAAGAAACACTGCCTGTCATTCTAGGTATTGAGATTGATAAGTCTACAGATGTATATCACATATTCACTCCACCAGATTATGTGGCTTCCCCTCCTTTTCTTCAGATGTTTGCTTGTAACTCTTGAGGATGAGGTAGAATATAAAAGCTCTCCATTTAGGGGTGACAAGGAGAGAAGATAAGCCACATCAGGAGAAGCATCTTTGATTTGCTCTTCCAGGGCAGATCTCAGAGAAGCTGACACCATTCCCTGCCACAGCTGGACAGCTTCAGGGAATGAGAACAGCAAAGTGCACACACCTCCACTGGGAACTCGAGTGTCATTATTGCAAGAAAGAGAACTCCCTCTGGCATCTATTGACTTCTATTGAAATCTTTCTATAATAGCAGTAGTCTCCCTTAAAGTTTCAACGTAAATGTTATTTCTTTTGCAGTGACTTATTTTCTGATGGGATCAAATTATTCTCTTTTTTTCCTGAAGGGACTTTATTTTTCATCTCATTTTACTTATAAAAGACTGTGCATCATGTGCTGGCTCATCCTTTCTTTCAGTGTAGAGAGATCAGAAAGATTCTAATCTCCTCTTTATTATTTCATGTGTTTAATCTTTTTCTTTACTTAATGCTATATGGGCTATAAAAAAAAAAAAAATTCTTCCTCTAAATATATACACATACCTCCAGATATCAAAGGCTAAGATGAGGTCTCAGCATTTTTGAATGACATGTAACGTGGTGGGATGTAGACTGTAATTGCTATGATGTAACAGACAAACTATTTGGCTAGTGCAAATGCTACTTCCTTTCTTAATTAAGTCTGCTACTTCTTAATACTACAGGCTACATTCTAAGGACAGGAACTGTTCAGCTTCTAGGAGGAGACAATAATTTATTCATCTAAACTGTTAATTAAAATACAAACACAATGGCTTTCAAATCAGATTTATCTTGCATTATTGGTTCTGGGTTTTGAAATGGAGATTGTTGTTGGCAGCTGCAGGCTGCACACAAAAAGTTAAGACATAACAGACTAATTTCTGTCTTATCATATGGAAGTGCAAATTACCCCCTTTCTTCATGATGAACTGAACTAACTGCTTAAAAGCTCTAGAATATCAGTGCAGAATTAGGGCAACCCACTGGGATAATTTCACTGTTAGAGAATCAGCAGTAAATTTGGGTATCCGGTAAAGGTAAAGCAATGAACAAAAATACAAGATGAGCTAGTAATATACAAGGCTTTGCTCCTCAACATACTCAAAGTTTAGGATTTAAGACAGCATTATGTTCTTTCCTATACCTGCTTACTTCCAGAAATGCATGTGTATATTTTTGATACAGAGCCGAGCTGCTGTTTTCCTACTGCTGTTGGGATTACCCTCACAACATTCGAAAACATGATTTTTCCTTATTTTTCCAGTATTTTATGAACAATAGATTTAAGGCAGATATACAGTGGCCTGACTTATTCCTATAGCTTGCTGATGAGACAAGTAACTAATGCACACAAGAAAAAAACAAAAATCCCTGCAACTACTCATCTGAGCTATTAAATGAAATCACTGACATTATTTTTGCATGCCTATTGTGCTTACTTTCCAGTAGTTATGGATGAAATTAGTTACTTGTCGTGAATATTCACTAGAACAGTAAATATAAGTGGAAACATATTCATAAAAAGTATATTTCAAATTGGTATTTACTCTATTCAACAACAGAACACAATAGAAATAAAGCTGCACAATCAGTCACAGCAGTCTGAACTTGGAATATTCAAAAACAACTCTGAAAGAAGATTCAGACCTTGTATAGAGTAAAATATCAAACACACTGGTAGCCATGACTGGTCACAAAGAAAATGGGTTAAAAACATTATTTGTCTCCAAACCACATTTTTTAAAAATCTTAGAATTTTCAAGGTACTGTCTGCTATGAGATACTATGCAGTCTTTTTTGCAAGCAAATCTGTCACCTTTTTCTTTGTTCTGATAAATACAGGTGCTAGAAATCAGACAGTCTTGTGTGATCACAGAATCACAGAATGGTTGGGTTTGGAAGGGACCTCTGGAGACCACCTAGTCCAACCCCCCTGCCAAAGCAGGGTCATCTACAGCAAGTTGCACAGGATCGTGTACAGGTGGGTTTTGAATCTCTCCAGAGAAGGAGACTCCACAACCTCTCCAGGCAGCCTGTTCCACTGCTCTGTCATCCTCAAACTATAAAAGGTCTTCCTCATATCCAGATGAAATTTCCTGAGTTTCATTTTGTGTCCGTTGCCCCTTAACCTGTC
>NW_009602375.1:0-8188 GCF_000690535.1 Cariama cristata | reverse complement strand
GTGAGTGGGGCTCCCGCCGCGGGCACCGGGGGGAGGGCAGTGCCGAGCTGTAGGGGCGTTCCTTGTCCCCGTGTCCAGGGTGACTCTCCCAAACCTGCCCCCTGCAGACAGCAAGACAGGCTGTTTCTCCCCAAGAATTACCTAGGAAGAATTAACCCGAAACCAGGGGAGGCAGAGTATCGTCCAACAGCTGAAGCCGGAAAAGAACTAGGTGCCTGGCAGCTCCCTATCTGCAGGGAGCAGCCCTGCCCGCCTACGTTTACTTTTGGCAAGGCGACCTTCACCTTGGACAGAGGGAGCAGATCAGGTCTGGACCCTATAATGAGACAAACAGATTAGCAACTGCATCTGAAAAACAGACTTTGACATCAGTATCGCTGTAAGAGGAAGCCTCCTTACATTTTAGACACAGCACACCAGTCTGCTGCAAATCAGATGAACAAGGAGAATTTCCAACAGGACACCACTCTGTACAGAGTGCCGTTTCCTTCAAAAATACTGGTGACAGTTTGAAGGGCATTTCACAAAATCTAGTGGTCACCTAGAAAAGCTGTATTTATGCATGCAGACGTGTATGTAAGCCTAATACAACAAAGCAATGCTAATCTTTCCAACAAATCAAGAAACTGTTCTACAACAGATCTATTTTAGTAAGATGAGTGCATAGGACAAGGGTGGTAAGGCACAGCCTGTGCCCAAACTGCTGCTTCAGCCAGCCAGCAGAATGGCTTTACCAATATTCTCCCTTTCCTTCTGGAAATGCTCCCTGGTCCCTGCTGTTCTCAGAATCATGCCCAAGTACTGCCTGGAAAACATCAGTTACCAGCAGCCAAACCTGTACATACACACGAACAGGCATGGGGCCGTACAAGCAGTTATGTCAGTCAGCGTCACAGCCCAAGCACAGGTGCTGGCCATAGACTACAGATGCAGATACCCTGTCTTAGCTCCGGGGTATGGGGATGGGGGAGTAACTAATACTAAGGATAACTTAGTATTGTTACTATGCAAGAATTCAAATCCTGATACAGGTTTGAATATAGATTTTCTGATACCAAGTAACCTCAGTATCTTTTCTTCCTTCTGCACAGCACCACATCATTTGGAAGAAAACATTCTAGCTGGATATTTTCTTCCAAATGAAGTAGATCTTCATCAGGTAATTGTATTCCCAAAAGCAGAATGGGAAAGGATTCAGGACAATCTTGGCAGCACAACTAGAGAAGCAGCACGCATCCTCGCTGAGAAGAAAGAACGGGAAGAAATGCACTTACGCTCCAAAGCTGCTGTAAAAGACTGGCCTAATACCATTATGGTAAGTACAAGACACGTTCATAAACAAGGGGATTCATTTTCATTTATGCAAAAACACTCATAGTAACATTTCTAGCTGTACTCCCTTTGTTTAACAGATGCTTTTAAAATATGTGATTTAACCAAACTCCATTTAAGTACATTTCAAATCTAACATTAATTTTTTTTTTTTAATTAAAGCTAAAATGCAAAATTAAAAAAAACAAATGTTGAGTACATGGCCTTCAGAATGGTTCACATGTTTTTAATCCATGGGCTTTAAATTGGATTTCTAATTTTCTCTGCACTGTAGGGCCTGGCACAACGGAAACTTAAAGCCAAAAAATTACGTGAAGAAAGGGAAAAGGAAGAAAGAAAGTTACTTGATTTGGAAGAAGAACAGTTCCAAGCAGCAAAACGGAAGGAGGCTATTGATCATGCAAAAACCTACCTCTACTATCAGAACGAAAGAGTGAAAGGGTTGCATGTTTGTTGACACTTAAAATTTTTAAATTCAAACTGTACTGAATGTCTTTAAACACTTCTGAACATGCAAATTACTTTAAATGTTCTGTTGCAGAGTGCACTTCTACTTGCTGAGGTCCTAAAAGAAAGAGATGCTCAAGTTGAATTTAAAAAGTTAAAGTCAGATGTTAACAAAAAGAAGGATGAAGAAATGGAACGTGACTGTACAGAAGCTATTCTCAGAGATCAGGAAAGGGCACGTCAGCGTTATATGAATCAACAGGCACTACGCAGAGATCTGCTGGAACAGTAAGTAATAATTAATCAAAAGTAACCCTACTTTATTATTTACTTAAACTCTCTTCTTACAAATATATTCTATAAGATTTTTACAGAAACTTACCAATAGTTTGATTCACAAATGTTACACTTTAAAAGAAAAATCCAGAGTGCCACAAAAGACCTCCCTGGCACAAAAGCAAAAAGCTGTGATACACAGTGTCTTTTAGTTGCCAACAGTCTGCATGTAAAATCACCTCTGGCAGGCATCAATAGGTTTTAGTCAAATCACTATTCAAAAGTTGTTACTGAAATTATATTTTAACTCCGTTTTGGTTCCAGAAAAAGAAACAGTTAAACCAGATTTTCCATTTGCCCATAACTAGATTCTAGAGAATGCATTAAGAGAACACACCACTGCCACCTCCATTCTTTCTCTCGGGTCTTCCAGAAACCCTATGGAGGGGTCCCCATTGGCATTTATAGGACTGGCCCTGGTGGTCTGATACAAAAAAATCAAATTTCCTGAGGCACAGGAAGAGTTCAAAGTCTGGTCTCACATATTCCAGGTCCAACAAGTAAATCCTTGCAGAACTTCGTGTAGAACACTACCAGCTTAAGCTGTTGCCTGCATGCCCCGAAGAAGCAGTATAGATATGGTAGGACTTACTGGGGAAATCTTGTTCACTGAGGATGCTGCAGAGATAGGCCAGAACATTATGAATGCAATGGTGCTAATGAGTCACCCAGATAAAACTTCTTATCACGAAACTGCAAATTGTGAGCATACCACGTAGCTCATTTCTCGTCAGAGGATTGAGGGCTGCCATTACAAACAATGATGCTGTTTTTCACCGCTGACATTCTACCCACCATCAATTCAAAGTATTGCATTTTTCAGTGCATGGCACCTATGGTTATGCAGAATCTGCACCTGTTCATTACTTCGTGCAGTCCCTAGCTTGTTTATTCAACTCCTTTTTCTCATTCAGAATAAAGGAGCACAAGCATCAGGCAGATCTGGCCAAGCTAGAAGACAAAAGAGAAGGAGAACAACTACAGAGATTGAACCAATTGTACCAATTGGAAATTCAGAGAAGAATGGAAAAGGAACAGCAGGACAAACTTGAACGCCAGAGGCTGTATCATGTAAGTAACAGGGAAGCAGAGAGTTTAAAATGCTTGTTTCACCTTGGCTGCCTGGAGTGAAAACAATAGCATTTGTATATCTCAGTGGGCCTACTGGCAACAGGAGGTTTGCTGACAGCTTCAGTAGCGTTGGATTCTGTTGCAGGCCACGTCTCTCCTCTGTGCTTTTGAGAAAGGCCTCTTGGAGGCAGGTCCCTTCTCTTGTCTGAAGGGACATTGGCACCTGCTGCTTTGACTGGTCTATGATTAAAAAGTCTGCTGTAGACATCAAAGAATATTCTCCTTGACTTGAGAACTGGATTTAAGTTCCACATACCTGCTGTTTGAAGCCCATTTTTCTATGTTAGGAAGAGGGAATAGCCTGAGACTGAACATAACAGTTTCTTTTTATTGTGACTTTCCCTTTATGATTGGAGAGGTTTACAAATTCAGTCAAGACCTGCTGCCTTCTCTCTTCATCTTTAACGGCATCTTGTTAAATGCAAACTAGAAACACCTCAGAACAGTTCTGGGCAGCACGCAAAAGACAGGTGTTTGGTGTTTGTTTTTTTTTACATAAAAGTATAGAAAACTCCTCTTCAGCTATGATTTGGATTAAGCCCTTAGACTGGGATAGTTTTGGATGAGGTGGGCCAGAAGCAGCACGGTCTGTGTACGTGTTGGTGGACGTTGCACAGTCCCATCCCTCTCAACATCCCCCTCTCCCACGTGTGTGAATGGGAGCACGGGATAATGCTCACTGCATTGCATAGCAATCTGTTTGTGTAATGGGCTGGAGAAGCAGCTGTTCAATGCTCAATTCCCCTTCTCCTTCCTCCTATCTACTATCCCCTCTTCATGCATGTTTGAGGCAGAAGTAAGTTGAAGTACTGAGAATCCCTTTCCTCTCTTCTCTCTTTGAAAGAAACAAGAACAGAGAGAATAGGGGGTGATTCTTTTAAGTTGCTACCGCAGGCCTAGATTTTCTAAACTTCATCTGTTATATCAGGACCATTTTGCCCACACAGGAGTATGTAACTGACCAGAAAATAATCAAAGCGATAGAGGAACAAAAACAAATGGAAGAAGATGATCGGATTAAAGCTCATTTTAAAGCAAAGGAAACTATTGCCAAGCTGATAAAAAAGAAAGAAGCTGAAATGCGTAGGTAGGTACAAAGCTAGAGTATAAATTGTAAATAAACTAAAAATTACACTGTAGTGATTTTCAATTCTCTCAGACTGATGATGTAACACAATCCACAGTTATTCTAAAAACTGACAGGGAAAGTAGGGAATTCAGGAGAAAAAGGAAATTCCTTCACAGGTTCCTTAGTAATAGGTGTGTAGGGGAGCGATCTCTCTGCACTTCAAAGTACAAAGACTTATGGAAGTGCAAAGCCCTACACCAGTGTGTTGGGAATAGTGATTTTCCATATGGCTTGCCAAGCCTCCACCTTCTTGATGATTAAAATCCTTGACAAAAGTATTTTTGGGCATAAGCTATATTTCCCTGAGTCAGATCATGAAAAACAATTTGACTTCTTAACTAGGCACCTATTATAATTAATTACATTGGGTTATTGTTAAGGGAAGATGGTTTATCAATTTAACATTGAGGGTATAGCATGACAATACTATTGAGCCAATCTAAGAGTTTCTCTCTTCCTGCTTCTGGCCAATACTTCCAACATTTCTCCCCTGATGGCAAGATGCCAGGCAGACTCCTCACCAAATGATCCAGCTCATTATTGCAACAGAAAGCTAGTGTTACAAGAATACAGGGAAGATTTATTTGCTAAATCAGATAATCTAAAAAAAAACCACAAAACAGGAGAAACACAAGGAGATCAAGGAGTTGGGTGGGTGGGCCAGCCTGTGTGGCACAAGGAGAGCAGACGAGAAGCAGGATTGCTGAGTTTGGTAGCAGTAATAATTCAGATAGACCCAGGTGTGTACCCTGGCATGTTACAGTAGCTGATGTTCTTCTGCAGACTAACACAGGAACATCAGGACAAAGTCGTTAGCCAATTAGCTGTACAAATGAATGAGGTATTAAAGAGGGAAGATGATCGTCTTGCTAGAGACATTGCAAAAAAAGAAGCTGAACAAGAAAAAAGATGCAAAGAGAGAAAAGCAAAAGAAAAGGCAGCCATTGAATCTATTGCTGAACATAGAGCCACTGTGGTAAGAAACCTAGCCTGTTCTTATTCCTGCTTACTCCAGCTGAGGAGCCTGGCCCAGATCAGAGCTGATGGCTCTGGTGCCATGCATGGGCATGCTTCACCAGCTCCGCTGACATCTTTCCTGGGGTCCTCTCTCTCCCCCCACCCACTTCCATGTTGGGCGCACATCTGCCAGGGCTGCGGAAAACACTGGGCTTGGCCACTGGCCAACCACAATGACTGCGCTCATCAGAGCGGTGATACAGGGCTGCTTCTGCTGAAAGATACGACTTCCAACTTCACAGACCAGCTCCTTGCTTAACTTCTTTTTGTGTATTTTGTAAAATACAGATGAAGATGAAAGTGGAAAAGGAGAGAGAGGAAAAAGCAGAGGGTAAAAAAGAACTTAATGCATTAATGGAAAAGAACCGCACATACCTGGAAATGGAAAAAGCCAAGAAACAAAGACAACGTGATGCAAATGTGGAAGTACAGAAAGTTTGGATCCAGCAAATGGTAAACAGAAGAGCTGTACCATATCAACCCCTTCAGAAAGAAACAGGCATCTAAACCAACAGCACTAGCTCCTGCCTGAGAAGAAGAGAAAAAGCTTGCTGTGTTTTGTTTGAGGTTTTTTGTTTGTTGGTTTTGGTTTTTTTTTAAATCATGTATACTCCACATATGGTGGCATTGGGGACCAGCCTCCTCTCAGAGCAGTGGTGCAAGTCAAGGCTGGTTTGCAATGACAGATTACATCCTGTCCTGTGCTGTTATGTACTACTGCTACCCTCTCTTATCTTCTGGGCAGGTCACCAAAGAGCAGCAGCTAATGCTGATGTTCACTCAGCTATTTAATGTACCCTTTTTTGGGGGGTACAGTAGGGGAGAGAAGTGGGGAGGGATGATATTTGCTAAGTATCAACTAACATGACCTCAGATGTCCTGTAAGCTTTTACTCTAAGTTTTAAGGGATAGTGATGTTGTGAAAGAAATACTAAGCTTTGTTATTCCCCTTTCTTCATCAGGCTGAAAAGCAGGCAAAAAAACAGCAGGAAAAGCAAAGAGACTTGGACTACAATGCTCAGAGAGAAGTTATTGCACTTTGTAAGGAGCGTGAATTTCAGAGCTATGCAAAGCAAGTAATTGAATCAGAGTCCAAGACTACACATCATCTTTATCCTCTTCTCAAAGCATCCAAAGATGGCAGGCGACTTCAACACAGGCCATTTTCCAGAAGAAGAGAAGGAATGAATACTAGTTCTCAAGCACAGGATGGTGCTGGGACCCAGTCACCTTGTTGTAGCTGTACTACTGCTCAAGAAGTTAAAAACACGAAATAGCATTGAGACTATCCAGCAAGGAAAGCCAGAAGCAGTTTTCATGTGGTTAAAAAAAAAATAATCTTTTTGAACCTTACAG
Source organism: Cariama cristata (assembly GCF_000690535.1). Lineage (NCBI taxonomy): Eukaryota > Metazoa > Chordata > Aves > Cariamiformes > Cariamidae > Cariama > Cariama cristata. Next base: position 1,440 of record NW_009602375.1, on the reverse strand, counting down.
GCAGAGTTAAGCTGTAGATGATCTACACTGAATATATACTACAAATCTGGAAGCCCATTTGGGAAAAAAAAACATTGCCAGAGAACTGGTTATATTCTCAAAAATCCCCAGCTTGTATTTCATGAATATTAGTTTATTAAATTTGAGACAGGAATGCATGATATATAATTGACCATCAATGTAACCCATTCCAGCCAAAACCTCACTATTACTGTTATATTTTTATTATTCTTTGTTCTAAAAATTCACTGTCCCAGATTTTTCAGGCCTGGAATATGAATTCCCAGTGTAAAAGGTCACATTTCTCACTAGCCTACTTCCAGTTAAGTATTCACCATAATAGAAAAAAACAAACCAAAACAACTTCACAGAATCTACAGGGGAAGAAAAAACAACCTAATACATGTGAAAGAATACTTACGGTACTGCAGTTTTAAAACAAATGTCATGCTATAAATTAGTTATATTATATGAAAAAATGAATGTGGTTTGATCACAGCCCTTAAAAGGTCACCTGGGAGGCAAATAGGTCCCAATATAGCTGTAAATAGCTACTACAAAAAGAGTATGGCAACGAGTGACAACATAGTTGGCCTGTTCTTTCAAAAAGACTAACAATGATTCAATCTGCAGTAAACAGATCCAGGTCTAAAATTATTTCTTAGATTCCTCAGCTGACTTACTCCCCCAACACCCAAGTCACACACACATCTCGCTCCTTAAGCTTTCTTTGCAGAAATTTTACCATCATGTTCCTGCCTTGGACAGAGTTAAGGGTTTCCTATAATGACTTCCCCCACCAGTAACCTGGGGTCTAAATAGGGTATCCCCCTATTCTGTGGTCCACTGGAAAAAAAGTCCAAGAAACTTGAAGCTTTGCTTTGTTGTACATAACCTTCCATTCCAGCCCCCTAGCTGCCCATCTCTGTTGGTCAAACTAGAAAATGACACAAGTTCTTAAAAAAAAAAATTAGGAGAGTTTTATACAAAGCACGCTTACCAAAATTTTAGTTTGGAAAATGGGTCTTTCGTGTGCCTTCGAGTTTCTGAGCCTAGTGACCGACAGCAACAGGCTCTGCAGAAAGCACAGGAGTTTGAGCAGGATGAGAGGCCGCCCTGGAGGCGAGGTCGCTCCTGCGAGCTGAGGGCCAAGCAGAGCTGGTTTTACCTCCCCTACAGCAGAAAACGGCTGGGTGTAAGATGGATGTACTCCTTCCCGAGCGCAGCAGTCACCTCCTCGAGGAGTCTCTTCCAGGCAAGGCAAGGGAGGAACTTTTGAAAGGAGTGGGAGGACCAAGCCCCTCATCCAGCTCCCAGGGCCGCCAAGGGCTTTCCTCTGGGAAAACAGCGGCCACCTTTTAAGGCCAGGTAATGGAAAAAGGCGAGTTTGCAACAAGCCCGCTCACAGGCGGGCCTAGCAGGACGAAGGTTATGTGTGAG
>NW_009602374.1:6705-7753 GCF_000690535.1 Cariama cristata | reverse complement strand
GGAGCCTCTCCTGCCCCGGAGCACGCGCCGGAGCGGTGCTGCCGCATTGCCGGGATGCGGGCAGTGGGGCAAAGGTGCTTGGGTGGAACTGGTCCAGGAGAGCCTCGCACCCGGGGGCTGGTGTGTGTACGGGGAATAAAGCAGGAACACGCTAGCCTGGGGGCTCTGCCGGTTCGGCCCGTTTTCCTGGGTCGCAATTCCCATCTGATGACGGGCATCCAAACCAGCTCAACCGGCAGCGGCTGTATCACGGTGCCACAGTTTTGTAGTTCAAGCCCTCTGAATTACGTGAAATGGGTTGGTAGAGTTAGATAAAACTTTATTTTTTTTATGTAAAACGAAAAGTCATACAAAATGGCTCATAAGAAAACTGCACTAAACCCAAACATTATTTTGGTTCCAAAAGCCAACCTTGTGAAAATTTACATTTGCTTTTACGTTCTAATTTGGGCTCTTTTGCATATGAGTTTTGATGCAGCCTTTAATTACGTGCTTATGTGTTTTCCAGAAAGCATTGCCTTACTCAGGATGAAAACGCGCACGCACAGGCCTGAGGTCACGTCGTGTGGGCAGCGGCAGGGCTGGCGCTGCGGGCTCTTGAGTGCTTCCCGGGAGTCTGAATTACCTCCCCGTGTGCTTGCCTAAGCTGCATCAGCAGTGAGCTGGTGTGAAGGGAGCTCGCCTCGGAGAACTGGGGAGTCCTCGGTACCCCCTTTGTGGCCTTTGAGGACAGAATTCCTTCAGGGCGCTCCTCTTCACCACTTTGGACTCCTGGGATCTGGGCCTTGACCGCCGGAATAAGCCCCTTCCCCGCTCTGCAGAGGGCTGCCTGCGTAGCCCCTCGTTCGTCCGCTGGTGATGGCATCCGTCGGCGTGGGGACCCGGAGCTCCTCTCTTGCTGCTGCATTACAGCGCGCGGGTGATGAAGGATTATCGCGAGCTTAGAACAAAACCGTGGATGGCCCCTTCAGCCCATCTGGGACAGCGTCCGCAGGGTCCCCTCCAGCCAGCCCCGCGGATCTCGCCACCCCCACGAGGGCTATTGGAA
>NW_009602374.1:4302-5917 GCF_000690535.1 Cariama cristata | reverse complement strand
TGCACGTCCCCGCCGTCCCCACGGGAAGGCCCTGGCAGCGTCCCGGCTCCGTGGGTCTCTGAAGCATGGCTTGTAGCTGTGGGGTGAGACTCGTGCTGGATGCTTTCTTGCTTTGGGCTCACTGGAGGTGTTTCTGCTGTATTTGGTTGGTTGGCTGGGAAGAGAGCGGCTTTAGGGCTGGACACCACTGAGCAGCGAGGGCAGTGCCTGAAAGGCTGGGCTAGTTGCCCCTGCAGAAGAAGGCTTAATTAATAAGCTAGAATTTGGCCAGAAAGCAGGGTTATTCTTCCCGTTCTTGGAGCAACGGCACAGGGTCTGGAATGGCTTGAGTCGTTACCGGTCATTCCTGAGACCCCAGGAGCTGATCTGCACAATACTTGTTAGCTCTTGAGTGCTGTCGGTGTCTGCTCACAAACTGCCATTATAAACATTTTAGCTAAAAACTCTGTCATGATTACAGTAAAAGTGGGATTAAAAAATAAAGCATAGCTAAATAAGTGCTTAGTCCCGTGTTTACCTGGAAGCTGCTGGGTCTGAGGCTCCCAGGCTTATGGCGAAAGTGCACTTAGAGCTCCAGGCTCATAAACTGCCATGGGAATTTTGTCTTATTTGGCATTAGTTTCCGTTGAAGTTGGGCTGCACTGTTCACTCTGAAGTCGTAGCCTGGGTTGGTCTAGGCTGTGGCGTTTCTTGGAGCAAGAGCCTTACGGTGGTGTGTCCATCAAAATGGCAAGCGCAGCCCTGCGCTGCGCAGGGAGAGCGTGTGACGTGGGAACAGCCGGGTCCTTGGGTGAGACACGGCTGAGCTTTCCTCCGGCGGGCTCTGTGCGATGCCTGCGGCAGGGAAGAGGGCTTTGGTGGGAACGGGCACAGAAATGGGTTACGAGGGTGGTCAGAGGAACCGAGGGTCTGTTTGGGGAAGGTTGTGCCGATTCAGACCAGTTTGGTTTAGCCCGGCGTCCTCTTAGAAGATGGCTGAAAGCAAAAGCCTCGGGAATCGGATGAAACCAAGAGGAGCGTATAGTAATATTTCCCTGGTTGACCCAGCGTCCGGTGGTGTGTGGCTGAGGGGCTCCTGTGCCGGTGGTAGTGTGCTCGCATTTAATAGTGCTGGTTTGATTTTCTTCTGTGATTTCTTTTAATTGCTTTTGACTTGGGTGAACTCTGCGTACCCACAGCCTCCTGTGGCCTGGCAGCACGGCATGTCAAGAGGTGCCTCCTTTGTTTTGGAACTCGCCGGTTTAATCGGAGTTTCCCCAGCTATTCTGTTGGAAGGTTCTGTTTCTTACTTACCTGTGCGGAGCTCTGGAGATCAGATCATGGGCCGGGAGTCTCACCCGCCTTGGCTGTGTCCTCCGGAGGCTGACAGATCCTTCGCTGTTCGTTTCATGGAAGCTCTTTGTGTCCCTGCTGAGTGGGGGACCCGAACACGGCGTTCAGGGTGGGGGTAAAGCGTGGATTTTATACAGTGCCGCAATGATGCTCTCTGTCTCGTTCCCTGTTCTTCCTCCTCTGTGCCGTTACACACGTCTGACGGTGACTGAGCTGCCCGTCGCAGCCGAGGGCTCCGTGCCTGGGCAGGAACAGCCGTCTCCATGCCCAGGTTTTGCTTGTG
>NW_009602374.1:3777-4058 GCF_000690535.1 Cariama cristata | reverse complement strand
TGGCCTTCGGCGGTCCTCTTCCCCTTTCAACCGCCTGTTTGTCCACCCAAGGGCTCCCCTTCTCCTTCCAGAGAAATGTGAGAGCGTTCGGTAGAGGGACCTGGCCAGGCTGTCGCTGGGCTGGACCAGCCGCATCTCCTGCGATCGGGTGGTTTTGTTCATCCTTCAGAAGGAGGTGACGTCTTTCTGTGAGGTGCAGCTTCCACTGGCAAAATCCATACTGGTTCTTTTCCAGGACGTTGCATGTATCTCTGTTTCTGCTTGTTCTGTTCATCATTGCT
>NW_009602374.1:3093-3709 GCF_000690535.1 Cariama cristata | reverse complement strand
GCTTTTGCCACCCCCCTTGTCCTGGACACGGAGGCAGTTTTGGGCCACAGCCTGCACGCTGCGGTGAAGAGTTCAGCTATTTTCTTGAGTATAAGCAACCAGAGGTACTGGAAGTTCAGTGCTGGCAGGCCCGTGCCCTGAAAGCGCTTGGTCTGTTTAATCTTTAGATGAAAACTTCACGGTTGTTGCACTAATCATAAAATCCTAGAACGGTTTGGGTTGGAAGGGACTTTAAAGCCCATCTCGTTCCCTGCCCCTCTTCCACCAGACCAGGTTGCTGAAAGCCTCATCCACCCTGGCCTAATATCCACCTTTCTCATGTTAACTATTTTTTCCCCTTTTCACTCTATGAAGTGTTTTGTTGAAGTTCACATTCTGCAAATGCCTTCTAGTTTTCTGTCGGCCGAGGCTGGTGACCACACGGCTTGCTGGGTGTTCGGATGGCCACCTACAGTTAAGTTGGTGTCGTGGTTTAACCCCAGCCGACAGCGAAGCCCCGCATGGGTCACTCCCCCAGTGGGATGGGGGAGAGAATTGGAAGAGTAAAAAAGCTAGCCAACTCACAAAGACAGTTTAATACTTTTGTGCAGGAAAAGCCCCCCACACAAGGAATTCC
>NW_009602374.1:253-2894 GCF_000690535.1 Cariama cristata | reverse complement strand
GTCCCCCGCCCCCCCCTGTGTGGGGGGTTGGGGGGAGAGGCAGAACAGGCCTTGGCTCTGGGTAAGCCCTGCTCGGCAGTAACGAAAACATCCCGGAGTTACCAACACTGCTTCCAGCGCAAATCCAAACCGTAGCCCAGTTCCGGCTACCTTGGAGAAAATCAGCTCTGTCGCAGCCAAAACCGGCACAGTTGGGTAGTGGGCAATCAGGTAACGAAAATAAACCTGACCTCGACTGTTGGGGTGGACGGGTGGTGAAAGGGGGCTGCCCCGCACCCCTGCCAGTGAGCGGGGCGGTCCGGCCTGCACACAGAGACCTGTGCGGGAGCTCCCGCTCCGGGCTCCCGGCCTCAGAGCCCGGGACCCTCGTACCGCGGCGGGAGCAGGAGAGGTCTGAGCCCCATCCAGCCTGGAGCAGGGTCTCTGGCTGTGGGATGCTGCTGCGTTGTGGGCTGGGGGCTGGCCCGGGCTTCCTCTGAGGTCCTTGTTGCACCACCTGAGGATGTGGGTGGGTTTAAGGAGAAGCCCATTCTCACCAATGCCGTTGGGTTGTACATGTTGGTTTCATGTGCTAGGTGATTTCTGTGCTTTTTAACATCCTGGGAGCTGTATTTCCCTTTCTAAAACAATTGCTACTGAGAGTTCATGCTGAAACGTGGGGTCTGTGGGCTGTTTCGCGGGGAGGAAGCGGGTTTGGCTTTGTTGCTGGCTAGCGTGCTGTGGGTACCCTGCGCCAGGTGTGATGCAGGAGGGTTTGCTAATGCCGCTCTCACCACTGACAACTCTTGTTGGTTGTGGCAAAACAATCTCTGCCTTTGTGTGCTGATGTTATTAGTCACTGGCTGTTCCCGGGGAGGATGACGAGGTAGAAGCACTCGGTAAAATGGTCTTGGAAGGCATTTGCTGGGGTGCCTAGTTCCATGTCAGCATCTCTTGTTGTTACCAGGCTCTGTGGCTTTTTCGCTTGTTTTTTGAAAATGCTTCCTTTACCTCCTCTCTTGTTCTTAAGCGGGTGCCTGCAGGGAACAGGGAAGAAGGACAGGACCTTTCCGTGGCTTCTCAGAGTGTAATTGTTTTGTGTGTTTTCCAGGGAGGACCGGTCTCAGATAGCTTTGGGAAGCTCTGTTGGGAGCATCCCCTTTGGGGTTCTGGGCTTCTCTTTTTGCAGAGCTGAACGCCTTTCCAGCCTTACCTTCTTCTGGTGCCTGCTGTTCCCGTGCACTTCGTCGGTGGTGTGTCAGCAATGCTGCGTGGAGCAGAACGAGAGGGAGCTGAGGACGGGTGGTCTGTCCGGTCAGCGCAGACCTGGCTTGGGGGATCCAGGCTCCGTCCTCTGCCCAGGTGGGGGCTTTTCATATGGGTGTAGGAACGTCCCGGGTGGGACGAGCGCTGCACAGGCGCAGGGCAGGGGTGGCAGGGTGCTTCCAGGGCGGTGATGGGATCTGCACAGACATCGCACAGGCTTCCTTCAGCATCAGTGTTTGGCATAGCGGGTTTTCCCCAGTTGTGGGGCAGGACTGTTTCAGTTTTGAGGTTCTCTGTACCCGAAAAGGGTTTGGTTTCCTCCCCACTGCCTGCAGCGCCTTGCGTGGATGTCCTGATGGCCCAGCCTGGGATGGCCTCCCTCCTTGGGAGACTTCTCGGCTTCGATCCTCTGGGCCAGCTCCCTAGCCTGTCTGTGAGGGCTGGCCTTGAGCTGGGCAGGTCTGGAGGTCTCCTCTGCCCTCCTGATCCGCCGCCGTCCTTCGTGGGCTGCTGCAGGATCTCTGCCTTTCTGTCGAGGCATGGGGGGATTTTTCAGCCTCTGCCTTCTCCTGGCCAGGAGGCTGTGTTCTCCTTCTGACCTCCAGATTTATGTACCTGTCCTCTGAGTCTTATTTCTGCACTGCCCATCTCTTAGTTTCACCCCTTTTGTATTTTTCTTTTCTCCTTTCCTCCGCTGCTTTTGGAGTAAGCTGGAGGATTTTCACTGTTGTAAGTGATCATTATGGGAGGGGTGTTAAAGCCGGCGCAAGGGCTGGGCTTGGAGACCTGAAGAGATCTCTTGTAGTCCTCTTCCCAAATTTTCACAGGGCCTTTTGTCTTTGGATTTCATAATACTGAGGAGATTACACAATGTCCAGCCTCATCGCGTTGAGTTTGCTCGTACCTGCAGCCATTGCTGGAGCGTCTCCTGCGAGGCCGGAGAGGAACAGGGAAGGACTGCGTAGACCCGGCCTGGGAGCGGGGAAGGACTGCGTAGCCCCGGCCTGGGAGCAGCCTGCTGCCTGTGCCGGCGTCACGGCCGGTCTGCCCGCGGCTTGGAGCGGAGGTACCGGCTGAACTGCAGCTAAGCACAGGCTGAGGTTTAGTCAGGACACTGGTATTAACATCCCTGCTTGCAGAAGTGCCTGGGGCGGGTGGTTTAATAAGCAGAAGTGATCGCTGCCTTGATCTTCTATTACACCCAGGAGATAACATCTCAAAGCCTTATCTTCCAGGGCTTCCCTGGGGCCCTGCGGTCTGGACCAGCTTAGGAAGCGCAGGCTCTGCATCTGTCTTGGCAGCTGTCGGCACAGGGTGGGCAGCCTGGCTGCCCGTACCGGATCGGCAGCATGGCTGCCCTTACCGAGTCCGTGGCCTGACTACCTTTACTGGGTCC
>NW_009602374.1:0-234 GCF_000690535.1 Cariama cristata | reverse complement strand
CAGCCACACTGCCCTCACCAGAGGGCTGGCAGTGATTTGGTGCTCAGCATCTCTTCTCCATGGGCGAGAGGGTGCCCGTGCCCTGTGTGCCTGGCGCTGCGGGGATGGGGTGGTGCGGGGTGGTTTGGGTGACACGGGCATGACCTCATGGCGTGTGGGAAGGAGGTGATTTGCTTCAGCGCTGTGAATCCCAGGGGGGTGAAAGCGGTAATTTCCTCGTCAGCAGCGGCGAGG